>NC_041381.1:238896174-238912178 GCF_002162155.2 Triticum dicoccoides | reverse complement strand
AGCGGCGGAGACGTAGTCCAGCTCGGACTCCGGTCCGAGCGGCGGCAGGGCGGGCGCGCGTGCGCGGGAGGCGGCGGCGGCTGGGCCGGCCTGCTCGGCTGGGCCTTAAGCCCAGTCGGGCGGGGAAAGTTTTTTTAAAAGATTTCGCCAGTAGAAAATAAATCCTATAAAAATAAAATAAAAACCTAAAAATGCCAAAACAAATTTTCATCGTCTAAATGAAATATTTAGAACGAGATGAACATTTTCTTGGCCCTAAAATGCAATTTTGAAGACGTGCATATTTTTCTAATGCAAATAAAATCCAAAAAAAACTCAAATAAAATCCAACAAATGATTTAACATTTTTCCTCCAATATTTCAATTGTTTTGGATAAGTCATATTATCTCCTCTCATATCTCTTTATAAGAAATATTTTTCGGATAGAAACATAATTAAAATCAAAGATCCTCGTTTCACTATTTGATACAAAATCAAATATGAAAAATCGGGAAATCCCCAACTCTCTCCGAGGGTCCTTGAGTTTCTTAGGATTTCGGAACAGAAATGCAATAAAATATGATATGCATGGATGATCTATGTATAACATTCCAAATTGAAAATTTGGGATGTTACAGACCTACCCCCCTTAAGATGAATCTCGCCCTCGAGATTCGGGTTGGTCAGAAAATAGGTACGGGTGGTCCTTGCGAAGATCATCCTGTCGTTCCTAGGTGGCTTCATCCTCGGTATGGTGGCTCCACTGAACTTTACAAAATTTGATAACCTTGCTGCGAGTGACTCGGCTGGCCAACTCAAGAATCTTAACTGGTTTCTCCTCATACGTCAAATCACTGTCTAGTTGAATTGCCTCCAAGGGTACGGTATCTCTTAACGGTATATCGGCCATCTCAGCATGACACTTCTTCAGCTATGAGACGTGGAACACATCGTGAACTCCTGACAATCCTTCAGGTAATTCCAACTTGTAGGCAACTTCTCCCATCCTTTCCAAAACACGATATGGTCCTACAAACCTCGAGGCTAATTTTCCCTTAACTCTGAATCGTTTCACCCCTCGCAAGGGTGATACTCGCAGATATGCTCTATCTCCAATCTCATAGGTAACCTCCTTGCATTTCGAGTCTGCATAACTTTTCTGCCTGGACTGAGCTATCTTCAGTCTATCCCGAACCAACTTAACCTTCTCCTCAGACTCTTTGTTCAAGTCTGGTCCAAACAGCTGTCGGTCTCCTACCTCATCCCACATCAAGGGTGTTCTGCATCTACGTCCATACAAAGCTTCGAACGGTGCCATCTTCAAACTGGCTTGGTAGCTATTGTTGTATGAGAATTCAACGTAGGGCAAATTGTCATCCCAACTAGATCCATAGTCTAGCGCACAAGCTCTCAACATGTCTTCCAGTATCTGGTTGACTCTCTCGGTCTGTCCATCTATCTGCGGGTGGAATGCTGTACTGAACTCCAATCTCTTACCCAAAGTCTGGTGTAACTTATGCCAAAACTTTGAAGTAAACTGCGTCCCTCTATCTGATATGATGCTCCTCGGAACTCCTTTGGCAATCCCTTACTTTCAAGTACATTAGCATAACTCTTCCGGCTTAAAGCGTCTGCTACAACATTGGCCTTCCCTGGATGATAGTGTAGCTTCATATCATAATCCTTTATAAGTTCCAACCATCTTCTCTGTCTAAGGTTCAGCTCCTTTTGGGTGAAGATATATTTCAAACTCTTATGATCCGTGTACACATCACAACGGTTCCCAATAAGGTAATGTCTCCAAGTCTTTAATGCATGCACTACAGCTGTTAACTCCAAATCATGGGTGGCATAGTTCAACTCGTGGGGCTTCAGTTGTCGTGAGGCATACGAAGCAACTTTTCCGTCCTGCATAAGCACACATCCCAGTCCCAATCGTGAGGCGTCGCAATATACTTGAAACTCCTTATGTATTGTCACGCCCAATATGCGACCCTATCCAAAAGGAACTCGAAGGTCCCACCAAGGATAGACCCGCATATTGAAACGCTTTTGCAAGGTGGATATCGTTACATCAACATTACATAATAGATGGGGATACATACAAGAGGCATACAATGCCACACGAATACAACATCACAATACATAATAGCATCATCCGACTACGGATTGAACACAAACAGAATCCGAAACGACATCCACCCTGCTAGCCCAGGCTGCTGACCTGGAACCTATCCCCTGAATGAAGAAGCAGAAGAAGAACTCCAACACAAGCAAACATCGCTCTCGCGTCATGATCATCGCATAACCTGTACCTGCAATTGTTGTTGTAGTAATCTGTGAGCCACGAGGACTCAGCAATCCCATTACCATGGGTATCAAGGCTAGCAAAGCTTAATGGGAAAGGAAGGGGTAAAGTGGTGAGGCTGCAATAGCGACTAAGCATATATGGTGGCTAACATACGCAAATAAGAGCGAGAAGAGAGCAAGCGGAACGGTCGTGAAGCTAGCAATGATCAAGAAGTGATCCTGAACTCCTACTACGTCAAACATAACCCATAAACCGTGTTCACTTCCCGGACTCCGCCGAGAAGAGACCATCACGGCCACACACGCGGTTGATGCGTTTTAATTCGGATCTGGTGTCAAGTTATCTACAACCGGACATTAAAAAATTCCCATCTGCCCATAACCGCGGGCATGGCTTTCAAAAGTTTATACCCTGCAGGGGTGTCCCAACTTAGCCCATGATAAGCTCTCGCGATCAACGAAGGATATACCTTCTCCCAGGAAGACCCGATCAGACTCGGAATCCTGGTTTACAAGACATTTCGACAATGGTAAAACAAGACCAGCAAAGCCGTCCGATGCACCGACAAATCCCGATGGGAGCTGCACATATCTCGTTCTCAGGGCAACACCGGATGAGACTATCTATGAGTAAAACCAACCCTCAAGTTGCCCCGAGGTTGCCCCGCAGGCAGATCAGTTCGGACCAACACTTAGACAAGCATTGGCCCGAGGGGGGGGCTAAAATAAAGATGACCCTTGGGTTAATTACTCCCAAGGGAAATATAGGTGGTGGTGAGGCAAATGGTAAAACCAATGTTGGGCCTTGCTGGAGGAGTTTTATTCAAAGCAAACTGTCAAGGGGGTCCCATAAATCACCCAACCGCGTAAGGAACGCAAAATCCGGGAACATAACACCGGTATGACGGAAACTAGGGCGGCAAGAGTGGAACAAAACACCAGGCATAAGGCCGAGCCTTCCACCCTTTACCAAGTATATAGATGCATTAATTAAATAAGAGATATTGTGATATCCCAACATAAACCTGTCCGTCATGGAGCAATCTTCAACTTCACCTGCAACTAACAACGCTATAAGAGGGGCTGAGCAAAGCGGTAACATAGCCAAGCAATGGTTTGCTAGGAAGGGTGTCAAAGGTTAGAGGTTCATGGCAATTTAGGAGGCTTGATGAGCAAAAGATAGGTAACGCATCATAGCGATAGAACGAAGCAACTAGCATAGCAATGATAGTAGTGAGATCCAAGGTAGCGGTCATCTTGCCTGAAATCCCACAAGGAAGAAGAATGAGTCCATGAAGAAGATGAAGCCACGAAGACGAACCAAGCGTAGACGAACGAATCCTCACGATCGCAACGAAACGGGAACTATCGAGAGAAGCACACAACACGGTAAACACACCACACATAGGCAAGACATGATGCACAACAAGCATGATGCAAGACAAGACTACATGAAGCTACTCATGGCAAGAGACGATGCAAACAAGAGCAACACATCAAGGCAAGTTTAAATGAGGCCGGGAACAACATATAACAATTCCGGTAAGTCCTCATATGCAAATTTCGAAATTGGTCCAGATCTGAATAAACCTTATGTTCAAGTTGTTAAACAGCAAGTTAAGATGCACCAAGATGATCTACACGAGATTCTAGTCAAGTTACATATAAAGTTCATTAGATTTGGAACTACGGCCTAGAAGTTATGAGCAAAACAAGATAAACATGGCATTGATGCAAAATGCATACAAACATCAAGCAAACACACCAAAACAAGGATGCAACATGATAATATGAATCTATATGCAAAATCAAGCAAGTTTCATATAGAGCACACTCAAAACGGAGCAACGGTTCAACACATACACTCCAAACAAGTCATAAGAACAATCTACCCAAAACAGCAACTAGGCATATTGCAAGCATCAAAACAACATGCTACAACACCTTAACATGATAACAAAAGGCATGGACATATGTACAGGTAAAGCATAACAAAACATGAACACTGAGCTATCTCCAGAAAACACTAGAACATGCTCAAACACACATGGCAAGATAGCAAATAATAATAGTTTCAGACTTTGCAGAAATAACATCAGGTTGCAATGTTTAGAGCTATCAAACAACATGCTATAGGAACTTATCATAGAAACTTAAGGCATGGAATGATACTACTAAATGCATAGAACAAAAGTCCTTTACTGACCATGAGCCAAAAAAGGAACATGAAATATGATGGCACCCATGTAAACATGGCAAGTTATATGACAGATTCATACATGGCAGAAACAACGATAAGTAGGCATGTTGGTGAGCTTGAACCACTCACCACAGGGCATTACATGGCATGACAAGGCAACCAACAGTAAGAATACATGTGTATGAAGCTAAGCATGGCAATATAAAGTTCATAGGGTGCATGGATCACTAACAACAATCATGGCAACATTGAACTTAATGTTAACAGGCTGACAGCAACATTATTTAGCAACTTGAGGGCAAGATTACAACAAGCTACAACAGGCTAGAAATGCAACCAGGGGCATGGATGGATAGAGCATGACATGTATAACAAAATATCCTTAGTGAATATCTCCAGATTATGCATAGAATGACTTGTAGCAACAGGTTTACATAGCATCACAAAATAACAGATTCAGCCTAGCAAAACAGTAACAGCAAGTACACTACTTCACGAGCTCGATACACTCACCACAAGTCATTGCATGACAAGATAAGCATAGCATCAGCAAGAAGACATTTTTATGAAACTAAGCAAGGCAAGAACAAGTTCATAGCATGCAAGGATCAACTACAACAACCTTGGCAAAATTGAATAACATGTAAACAATCTGCCAGGAAACATTTTATAGCAAAAGTAGAGCAAGAAACTAACATGCTAGACTACTCCATAATTGCAAAAAGGGGCATGAATGGATAGAGTATAACCATATGTTCAAAACATCCTTACTGAAGTATCTCAAAATATGCTTGGATCTCTCTGTAGCATCAAGTTTACATGGCATAAAATAACAACAGAACAGGGACTGAAATCAGCAACATCACGAAGCCTAGTTTGCATGCTTGTTCTAGTCACCACATTGATCACAAAAATACATGGCATATACCTCTGTAAATATGGCATGATGTAGCACACAACACATGTAGACGTCAACCCCATAGGATGCACACATCAATCATGGCGAAAATGACAAATGAGCAAGTTCTGTTAACAGACAGCAGACAACATTATATAGCACTCTTGCAACGATGATTCAGGCATCAAGATGGACTCCAATGAATATGATGCAATTGAATGAAATGTTACTCGTTGAGGCGAACAATTTGACATATTACACGCACAAAACGGAGCAGTATGCATGGAGATATGATGCGATGAACATGGCATGATAATGTAAATAATTTCGGGACAATGAGATTTATACCCTCGCGGAGCAATGGGACAGAGGCGTTCCGGGACGGAGGGATCCGGGATGGGGAGGCCGTTTGGATCGCGGGACGGGTGGATCTCATCCACCCACCCGGATCTGGCGCTAGGGCGGCGCACGGGGGAGCTCGGAGACGGGCCCGACAGTGGAGGAGCTCGGCGAGGTCCGAGGCAGCATGGCAGGGAGCTCGTGCTCCTGGCGGCGGGGTTGGCACCGGTGGCGGCGCACTCCGGCGGCCGGATGAGGGCACGCGGAGGAGGAGGCGGGGACGGGAGCTCGAGAAGGAGCCATAGCGCGGCGGCGGAACCATGGCGAGGCGGTGGAGCCACGCCGGCGAGCAGCGAGGCGGCGGGGCGGGGCGGAGCAAGGCGACCAGCGGCGGGGTCTGGGATTCGGGGCGGCGGCGGAGCTGCGGGCCTCAGCGCGGGGGCGCGGGCCGAACGACGGCGGCGGCGCGGGCTCGCGCGGGCCCGATCCGGGTCCTGCGGGCCGCGCAGAGGAGAGAGACGGTGGCGGCGGGCCACGTGGCAAGGCGCGATTGGATGAGGCGGCGGCGCTGGACGTGTCCAACGTCAGATCGGACATTCCGGCGGGCGAGAGGAGCGGGGCTAGGCTTTCGGGGGGAAATTGATCCGAAAATGGAGAGGGGAACACGTTTTTATAGGTAGAGGGAGCTAGGAGAGTCCAAATGGAGCACAGTTTTCGCCCACACAATCGTGATCGAATGACCGAGAGCGTGAAGGGGGTTTGGATGGGTTTTGGGCCAGTTTGGAAGGGTGTTGGGCTGCAAGACAAAAGAGGCTTTGCGGGCTACGCGGTTAACCGTTGGAGTATGAAACGACCTCCAAATGGCACGAAACTTGACAGGCAGTCTACCGGTGCTATTCCAAGGCCGCTTGGAAAACCTTGGGCCATTCCGAGAAAGTTTAACACCCGCTCACAACAGGAGACAAAAGGGGAACGTCGGAGGGCATAGGAGTGCCGGATTGCAAAACGGACAACGGGGAAAAAGCTCGGATGCATGAAACGAACACGTATGCAATGCAATGCACATGATGACATGATAAAATGCAACACACAAGCAAATGACATGGAAATGACGGCGAATAACTGGCAGACATCTGGCGCATCGAATCCGGGGCATTACATGTATATCTGGCAACGTTAGTACTAGGGCTGTAGTCAAACGTTTCTTCAACTCCTGGAAACTTGCCTCGCAATCTTCTGTCCATATAAACTTATTATCCTTCTTCAACAGTTTAGTCATTGGTTTTGCCAGCTTGGAAAAATTCTCAATGAATCTCCGATAATATCCCGCGAGTCTAAGGAAACTGCGGATCTCGCCAACTGAAGTGGGTGCCAACCATTCAGTGACCGACTGAACCTTGTTGGGGTCCACTGCTATACCTTCTCCTGATATAACATGCCCAAGAAATCCAACCTCCTTCAACCAAAATTCGCACTTGCTGAACTTGGCGTATAACTGGTGTTCCTTGAGTTTCTCGAGAACTAATCGCAAATGCTCCTTGTGCTCCTCTTCATTCTTCGAGTATACCATAATATCATCGATAAACACCACAACAAACTTGTCCAAATACTCCATGAACACTTTGTTCATCATACTCATGAAATAGGCAGGGGCGTTTGTCAGTCCAAACGACATGACCGTATATTCGTATAATCCATACCACGTAGTGAACGCTATTTTTGGTATATCCTTCTCTCGGATCTTCAACTAATGGTATCCTGATCGCAGATCAATCTTCGAAAACACCTTAGCTCCTTGCAGCTGATCAAACAGATCATTGATCATTGGTAGTGGATACTTGTTCTTAATGGTTACTTCGTTCAAGGCTCGATAATCAACAACCATCCTTAGGGATTTATCCTTCTTCTCCACCAAGAGTACTGGAGCTCCCCAAGGTGATGAACTCCTTCGAATATAAACTTTCTCCAACAACTCCTTGATCTGCTTCTTAATTTCCTCCAGATCATTTGCGGGCATCCGATAGGGTCTCTTGGATATGGGCCCTATACCTGGCAATAGCTCTATAAAAAACTCAATGTCTCGATCCGGTGGCATGCCGGGTAACTCTTGTGGAAAAACATCCGGGTAATCCTTTACTACAGGCACTTCCTCCTGCACAACTCCCGTGAGGGCATTCACTTGGGTCCTCCTAGGAACATGCCTAGATACGTACTTAATCCTTTTTCCCTCAGGGGTGGTGAGATAAATTGACTTACTAGAACAGTCAATACTTCCTCCATACTTTGACATCCAGTCTATACCTAATATCACATCCAATCCTTGTGACTCCAAGATAATTAGGTCAGACGGAAAAACATGCGTCCCAATGGTGAGGGGTATCTGGTTACACCATCAGCTAGCCATATACTCTGCTCCAGGCGAGCTCACTAAAAGAGGGGTCCTCAGGGTTTGGGTTGGTAGGTTAAACTTATTCACGAATCCCCTTGATATGTATGAATGCGATGCACCAGTATCAAAAAGAATAAGAGCGGTAAATGACTTACCCAAAAACTTACCTATTACCGCGTCCGGCTGTTCTTCAACCTCCTCCATGTTAACGTGGTTCACTTGTCCTTTTTTGAATGGATTAGGCTTCTTTCCAGCGCTCCCATTTCTGTTTCCATTCCTTCCTTCAGGACAATCATTGACATAGTGCCCTGTCTTCCCGCACTTATAATAAGTAACTTGACTTAGGTCTCTCTTGGCGGGTGTGGCTGGATTGGAGCGATTATTGTTAGCTCCGTTCCCATTTCCGTTCTAAGCGCCATTGTGATTATGCGATCCTCCTCCAGGGTGGTTATGACCTCCATGGTTATGAACGAGTCCTCCTGAATTCGGGGTTAAGCGAGGCTTCTGCTGAGCTCCTGAATTATACTTCCCTTGTCCATACTTCCTCTTACGACTCTCAATCTGCTGCTGCTTCCCTTCAATCATAAGAGCTTTATCTACCAACTCCTGGTAGTTGTTGAAGGTTGCCACCATCAACTGCATGCTCATCTCATCATTCAACCCTTCCATAAACTTCTCCTGCTTCGCGGCATCTGTGGCCACATCATCAGGGGCATAGCGTGATAACTTGCTAAAATTATCCACGTACTGGCCAACAGTACGGTTCCCCTGGCGTAAGTTGTGAAACTCCCGCTTCTTCATCTGCATAGCTCCAGTGGAAACATGGGCAGTACGAAAGGCCTGCTGAAACTGAGCCCATGTGACAGTGTCGACAAGATAGGTGGTTGTGAAATTTTCCCACCATGCTGCTGCGGGTCCATCCAGTTGGTGTGCGGCAAAACGCACCTTCTCCGCATCTGTGCACCCTGCGGTGGTTAACTCCCTTTCGATACGGTGTAGCCAATCATCTGTAACTATTAGCTCAGTGCTACTAGAGAACACCGGCAGCTGTAACCTTAGAAAACGGGCTAGATTGTCCACTGGTGGCGGGTTGTTGTTGTTGTTGTTGTTGTTGTTGTTGTTGTTGTTGCCCTGGTTCTGAACTAGCAATTGCATTAAAACATTCTGCTACTGGATCAACTGGGTGAGCTCCGGTGGGAAAGCAAAACCGGTGTCACGTCTCGGAGGCATCCGAGGGGTTTAGATGGAAGAGATTAGAATAGAGGAAAAGGTCTAGTGAGAAAGCACTACCCATATGCACATGAGACAAACACAATCATTTCACTCAATCAATCAAGAAAGGGCATACATCGGTCTAAAACTATCACAAAAGTGCTCAACTACTACTTGATACATGGGGGGAATACTAATATTGTATGGTGGTCATCTAGAAATTTTGATCGGTGGAAGATTCCATGATGTCTGCTCCAGCTTCGTCTTCATAGTCATCATCACTCGGATCAGAATCAGTGTCGTCAATGATGATGTAGTTGTCCGGGCAGGTGGGGTTGTCGTCTTCATCTCCCGGTGCTGGTCCTCCCATGAATATCCCGATCTTATTAACCAGGTCGTCGTTCTTCTCCAATAGTGTCTTGATTTCCTCCTCATATCCATCGCGTGTGAACTTGAGTTCTTCCTCTAGCTCGATGATCCTAGTCTTTGCCTTCTTCAATTCCGTCATGTCGGCGCACATTTGGTTCTCCTGGCATCGAATGTGTTGGTTTAGCTCCTGGATAAAAGCTGCGATAGATCTATCCTTCCTGGTGCTGATCATCTCCCATTGCTCATCTTGGCGCCCACATATTTGATAGGTAGTGTACTTGAGTTCCCTGTTGTACACTTCTCCAATGCGTCCCATGGTAATGTGGGCTGCCATGCTCTTGCCTAGACTCCAGGTTGGTGCTTCAAAAGAAAATTCTATGGGTTTAGAAGTTGGCGAGAACGTTCTTCCTGGAACTTGTACTTGAATCATCCAGCGCTCTTCTTCTGGTAAGGTGGCGTTGTACGTCCCTGGTGAAACTAGGCATTCCAATGTTCAAGTACCTAGTGACTTCCTTCAAGTGGCGTCCAAAAGGTGTATCCTCATCCGGTTGCGCGAACTTATTCTTCTTCTCCGTCATCCTGAAGAGTGGAAAAGGAAGAGGAGTCAGAAATGAGTAGAGAAGAGTGACCTATGGTTTTTCTTAGTGGTCGTGTCCTACACTCAGCGTGTGCTCTGATACCATCTTGTAGCGACCCGACCTCAAATGGTCAAGTCTCTGTACCTCAGTGTCATCCCTGGATCAGTAATGCTGACACGCACAGTACTCGAAGGATTTATAACAGAGTAGCAATCACACACTTATTACATCGAATGTCTCAAAAGAGAACTTATTACAATAATATGGCTTAAGGCCATCTAATGCGATAACAACAGAAGGCTTGGAAGATAAGGTGAGTCCATCAACTCCAACGACATAGCTGAGCTGCACGGCAACGACCTAACGAACCTTACTCCTCGTCTGAAAATTCTGCAACATAATAGTTGCAGCCCGAAAATGGGTCAGCACATGGAATATGCTGGCAATATAACACAGTAGAGTGGAAACAGAATAATGCTATCACTACATGCATATATGGCTGGTGGAAAGCTCTAGGAGCAGGCAATGATACCGGTTTTGGCACGATTTGGGGGACTTGAGGAAGGACTTCATCATCATCTACATTGTCTTCATGACCAATGTCTTCAGCTGAGGTGGTGTCAATAGCTGGAATCTCTTTGGACTCTTGAGCCTCTGTGGTTGCAAGCTCATGTACAACAAGACGACGCTTGCGGTTGGAGGAGGCTGGTAAGGCAACAGAGATGGGCTCAACTAACATCGGCTTTTCAGGAGCAGATGAGGCAGTTGGTGCTTGAGTCCTTCTTGAAGCCTTAGAAGGCTTTATCTTCAACTTCTTCTGTGATGGAGCGGCATCAGAGGCTTCTTCTTTCTTTCGCTTCTTGGCTTCAGCCTCTGCCTGCTTCATCCTCTTCCTCTCAGAAGTAGTTGATGGGACCTTTGGCTTCGAGCCAGTCATGCTGCCAGGGAAGACAATGCTTGGCCTTTCCTGCCTTGGAGCCTCAGCTTCAGCTTGCGTTGGCTTCTTATTCTTCACAGTCAACTTGGGGTCAATGCCTAGACGCCCAAGTGCTTTTCTCTTCAAGGCTTCATTGTGAGCCTGCACACATTTCTCAGCATAATATTTTAGGCACTCTCGGGAGCCCTTGGCTTCATCACGACGCTTTTGGAACTCAACCTTGAGATCTACCATCATCTTCTTGAAGTTCTGAACATCTGTGATAGTAAGCTTGGCCATGTGCTTCTTGAAGACAACCTTTTCATGGTTAATCTTGTTTTTTTGCTCAATGACCTTTTGAACAATGGCAAGCTCCTTTGCAATGCAGCCTTGGAACGTCACACTGATGCCAATGGGAAGCTGCAGATCATCAATGATAAGGGAAGTGTCTTCAAACCATTCACCGATGAAGTTGTTCATAATATCAACATCAAACAAAGGCAAATCTCTAAAGATTTCAGCCTCCTGTTTTCTCTTGAGCAGGAGCTCAAGGGCATCATCAGCAAGATCTTCATAGCAATATAGATCAGTTACATATTCATCATGGTGCAGGATGCTTGCTGGAGTAAGGCCTTGCCCTGAGATCTTCTTAGTCTTCATAGAAGTACAAGGCAAGTCTTCAAACTCCACACTGGATTCAGGAGGTGCAGATTTCAATGGCTTCACTCTTGAAGCCTTGGTGCAGTAGAAGTCTTTGAAGCTTTTGGCTTCTTTACAGGCTTCGGAGGATCTGGAGCTATAGTTTGTTCCTCATCCTCAGTAGCTTCTTCAATGCTTGCCCTCTGTGCTGCATAATGTGCCAGTAATGAGTCAAAGTCATCGAATGGGCCAATGAGATTTGGTTCGGCCTCACGACTACCATCGGGCCTCGGTGTAGCTAGACCTGGGTTGAAGTCAATCCCAAAGTCCTTCTTGTTCTGAACTGCTGAAGCTTTAGCAAATTGAAGATTGGCTTCAAACAGATCTCATGACACCATCGAAGACTGGATGGTCGACATTCTCTGGCATTGGTCCTCGGACCATGCAAGGAAAGAAGACTCTCGCAATGGCTTCAGCTTTGGTCCTAGGGTGAAGTTTCCTGTATACAGTATCAGCCCAGGGTGGCCTCACATCGTTCTTGTCCGCGTACTCTGGATTCAGAAAGTGATACAAGAACCACTGCTCTGCCCAATATCTTCGAATTCATTGGACGCGAGATTTGCGCTACCATAGCTCTCTTCAGGGTCAAACTTGTACATCTCATAGAGATCTGGTGGCAAGTCTTTTGCAATATTGTCATGGCACTGTGTTCCACCTTGCAAATTTTCCATTGGCCATTGGCTTCACAAAACTGGGCTTCACAATGGTGTTAGGCTTTGCTCTGCTTGTCAGAAAAGAACTGGCTTCAGGTGATTCAATATGATGCTGTAAGAATTTTGCAAATGAATGCAGACTATGAGAACCAAGGGACTCTCCTGTGGACATGTACCTGTGATAGCATTAGAGAT
The DNA here is from genome assembly GCF_002162155.2 of Triticum dicoccoides. NCBI lineage: Eukaryota > Viridiplantae > Streptophyta > Magnoliopsida > Poales > Poaceae > Triticum > Triticum dicoccoides. The sequence goes on along the minus strand of NC_041381.1, from coordinate 238,899,440 downwards.
GTGAGGGAAGGGGAAGAGGTCATATGCATTCTCAGAGAATTTTCAAGATAAATCAGTTTGAAGACATTGACCTCATAGCACGAAGACATTCACTTATTGATATGTGTTGGTTCCAGATTTGTATGAATCCATGAATAAGTACAAGTGAGGAATCTAACTAGTGGTGAAGCATAAGTGAAAGTACTTGCAGATTATGAGATGCTATAGTATGCAAGATCCAGATTTGGAAGTGAAGAAACAACTTTCTGAAGATATAGAAGTTTAAACGGATTAAATGTGCGGTAAAATAGACTTTTAATTACCACTCTACAATAGACACGAACTGCTTGACGAGTCGTGGAAAGAGGCCGAGTAGTCCAATTTCCCACACCCTAACTTGGCGGCGGAAGACACCTACGGCGGCCGTGGGAGGAAGATGTCCGCGGCCGGCGTGACAACGACGACGGAGAAGTCGCGGCAGCGAAGCGCTTCATCTCCGGTGACGACGGAAGCTAGCGACGGCGCTAGGGTTTGAGCGAGACAGCAAGGGGAGTAAGTTTCAATGACCGCAGGGGGGTGGGTATTTATAAGGAAGGGGGCGGCACATTGTAATTACTCAGTTACCCCTGGCGGTTCACATCTGAGCTACACGTGGCATGCATGTATCAATTTAAACATTGTGCCACGACCCCACACGTGCCTGGTTTGTCGGGTGGTCGTTCTGGCTTCTCCAGATTCAGGCAAAAGGATAAGAATAATAAAGCCTTTTAAATGTTTATCTCTTAATCTTCGACTGACAAGGACACAGTGAAGATAATCGACACATGTCAACAGAATGAATATGAAGATTTAGAGAGAGTAGGAGAGATAAGCACACATAGGATTGGGGTCCCATCACATTCACTTAGTGCAGAAGATGGCAACTTGATGACATAGCTATAAGTGAATGCTGTAGAGGTGATGTGACCCCATTTGTTCTCGCCTACTAATCCTGGTAATAAGGATACCAAAGGAAGAAAAGAGAGGTACATTGTGCCTGCATTGCGTCAACAATTTGTGACGATAAGGTCGTCAAAAGTGGCGGCAGGAAAATAATATTCATATACAGGGAGGCTGGAGAACAGGAGGGCTGTAGCCCTTAAACCAGTCTAAGATTGCTTTTAATCGGTTTGGCTACATGGTCAAGAAGCATGCAAAACACAAGGAAAGCTGGGATTACAAGACTCCATGTGTGGACAGCAACCTATGTGTTGATTTCAATAAAGAAATGTAGCGACCCGACCTCAAATGGTCAAGTATCTGTGCCTCAGTGTCATCCCTGGATCAGTAATGCTGACACGCACAATACTCGATGGATTTATAACAGAGTAGCAATCACACACTTATTACATCGAATGTCTCAAAAGAGAACTTATTACAATAATATGGCTTAAGGCCATCTAATGCGATAATAGTGGAAGGCTTGGAAGATAAGGTGAGTCCATCAACTCCAACGGCATAGCTGAGCTGCACGGCAACGACCTAACCAACCTTACTCCTCATCTGAAAAGTCTGCAACATAATACGTTGCAGCCCGAAAACGGGTCAGCACATGGAATATGCTGGCAATATAACACAGTAGAGTGGAAACAGAATAATGCTATCACTACATGCATATATGGCTGGTGGAAAGCTCTAGGGTTATAGTTTTGCGGAAAGCAAATTTTTCCCTACAACAAAGGAATATATTTTTATTTAACTACAAAGTTGGTTGATAAAATATTGAGAAGGTAAACCCCCTTTCAATCCCAAATTAAAGTCATTAACAACCCAACAATATTAATTAAGAGTGTTGAGATACATGTGAATACTCAAGTACTAGATACTCAAATTGTCCATAACCGGGGACACGGCTAACCATGATTAGTTTGTACACTCTGCAGAGGTTTGCACACTTTTCCCCACAAGACTCAATCGCCTCCGTTGGATTTCTCGCACTACATGGCGTTTGAGAAATGGATGACCGAGACACAGTCTTTCAGAAACATTAACTCTCTACTCCGGGTAGACCATACCAAACCTACAAAACCCACTACCTACTGATCTACCTCTTCAAGAGCTTCACGTAACTTACTCAACTATGCTAGAGCCCATAATAGCTTGTGGCTGCACACGGAAGTTTCTAGCATGATTAATCTCAGTACCCTTTGAGCCTGGGTGGCGGTCCATAGGAAGATCACACGGATACCCCGGGATTTCCAAAAATAAAACAAACAACACTGGATTCCCCAGGTGCCTCAATCCACCAGATGTGTATTTAAGTTGCCACCTTAAGTAATCCATTAATTAATAATCTCACATCTGTCATGGATACACTCAAACCCAATCCACGTCTACGAGCATAGCATGGCAATATAAGCAACACGCAGAAGTAACTCCCAAGGGTTTGATAATAAACAAGGCAATAGGTTCTACCTCAGCAACTACTTCCCAACCCATAAGTTAAAGACATCCTAATCATACAATGTTTGAGGATTGAACTAATGCAATGAAAATTGGGTATGGAAAGAGTATGATCAATGTGTTACTTGCCTTGCTGACGATCCGTGAATCCTAGAGACTCGTAGTAACACGCTTCGCACTCTGGGAATTCTATCGCAAACAAACAATAACATACATAAGCAACTAGCAAAGATGCACAAGTAAAACTCCAAATAAAAGAGATTAACCAGAAAGTTCAACTTAAGAACTCCGGTTTGCAAAAAGAATCAAATCAGACAGAGTAACGAAACTCAAACGGCGAAAGAAACAAGATCCGTTTACTAATCTGAACTAAGGTCAAATTTTAAAGTACCAAAACTTTGTTTAAGTTGATTAAACAGAAAGAGGGTCTCGAGACAAAACTTAAGGCATTTGAATCACCTGATTCCGACTAACGAGCGCGAAGAAAAACAGAATCTAAGATCGGATCAAAAATCGCGACTGAAAAATAATCGCGTATAAAAACCGATAAAAGAAATCTGACGAACAGACTAACGAACGAACGTTCGTTATCTGTAACTAACGGAAGAAAACCGTTCGTTTAAACGAACGTACGGACGAACGTCCGTTAAATAAACGAACCGAGAAAACCGGCGAACCGAATCTAAAAAAACGATTTAGGGTTTCTAAAAAAACCGAACGGTTTTTTTAAAAAAACCGGCAGCGACGGTTCGGCGCGGTACCTCGACGAGGTGGCTTCGGCGGGGCGGGGTTGGGCGGCAGGGCGGCGGCGGCGGCGACGACGCTCGGCTCGGGGCGGCGGGGCT
>NC_041381.1:238811557-238895804 GCF_002162155.2 Triticum dicoccoides | reverse complement strand
CCGGTCCGAGTGGACGCGGGGCGGGCGCACGCGCGCGGGAGGCGGCGGCGGCTGGGCCGGCCTGCTCGGCTGGGCCTTAGGCCCAATCGGGCGGGGAAAGTTTTCTTTTTGTTTTAAAAGATTTCACCGGCAGAAAATAAATCCTATGAAAATAAAATAAAAACCTAAAAACGCCAAAAGAAATTTTCATCGTCTAAATGAAATATTTAGAATGAGATGAACATTTTCTTGGCCCTAAAATGCAGTTTTGAAAACGTGCATATTTTTCTAATGCAAATAAAATCCAAAAAAACTCAAATAAAATCCAACAAATGATTTTAACATTTTTCCTCCAATATTTCAATTGTTTTCGAGAAGTCATATTATCTCCTCTCATATCTCTTTATAAGAAATATTTTTCGGATAGAAACATAATTAAAATCAAAAATCCTCGTTTCGCTATTTGATACAAAATCAAATATGAAAAATCGGGAAATCCCCAACTCTCTCCGAGGGTCCTTGAGTTGCTTAGGATTTCGAGGATTTCGGAACGGAAATGCAATAAAATATGATATGCATGGATGATCTATGTATAACATTCCAAATTGAAAATTTGGGATGTTACAAGAAAGGACCTGGCACATACACATCTTTGTTTGTAAAGAAAAGGCCTGCATTCTTAAATTGCCACACTAATTAGCCGATTGTTAATTAGATTAGAATAATAGCCAGTTAGGATATTTGGAGAAGTACTAGTCAGGTACGATTGGCTTAGGCTGGCCAGCGCACTATTTATTCTTCCGCGTCGTAGCGTTAGAGGTTTTTTTTGGATTTTTGGTTGTCAAACAAAGGGTGGCAAGCCGGGGTATCTCCCCATAGCGAGTTAATTCGTGTGTTTCTATCGAGGAGCTTTAATTATTGCTTTTTGTTTTTGGCGATGGATTAGATATGTCGTCTCCAGTTTGCTGCTGATTCATGGAGGATCGTCCACGTTCTTCCTCTCTCGGGTGTGCGTGTTGTTTCTATGGTGAATGCATCTACAATATCGCGAGCGCCACATCGTTTCTGGTGATATCGTACCGTGAAAGATTGGGAAATTATTCGCACCATCATTTTTCTGTCGAAGGTTGCATCAAGTGGTATTCAGAGCAAGGTTGCATCAAGTGGTATTTAGAGCAAGGTTGATCATGGTACACTTTTTTTCCTGCTATTTGATTCAATTGTTTGAAATATGGTGAACTCGTAGCATGAGAAATCTGATCATGAGGAGGGCGATGAACTTCCGGAGGATCTAGAGATAAGTAATGAATTGCGTATCCATCCGATGTCGATCAAGGGAGTCAACAAGAAGCTTGGGATAAGGGTGGAGGAGTTGTCTACAAATATTGTAGGCATCAAGGACTGGTTGAACGAGCGTTTGACTGCCAGCGACCGACAATGCACTAATAGTCTACAGGTGGTCACTGAGAGTCTTAATTGGCTCACCGCGGCAGTTCAACGTCTTCAGGCGAGAGATGTGGCACCCCGATAGTCCCGCTCACTGCGACGACGTCGTGACCGTGATAACGATGATGATGGTGATTTTTCTGAGGATTCTGATGCCCGTGGAGGCTTACCTCGCCAACTACAACATGATGTTGGGGCTCACCGCCATGCTGGGCGGCGCCGTGACTATGGCGGCAATGGTGCCCATGAGGATGATGGTTTGGGTCCAATCAAGATAACCATACCTGAATTCTTGGGACGTTGTGCTGACCTAGAGAAATATGGAGTGGGATATGTGCGTAAATCAGATTCTTGATGGTCAGAACTACTCCGAAGAGAAGAAGGTTCGTGTTGCATCAATGGAATTCACAGATTATGCTCTTGTATTGTTGGATAATAAGAATCGTACTCAGGAGTGACTAGCGATGTGGGGTGAGATGAAGCAAATCATGAGGGAACATTTTGTGCCTGCTTATTACACTCGCCAGCTTCATAGTAGACTGCGTCATCTAGTGCAAGGTACAAAATCTGTTGGTGAGTACTATAAAGAGATGCAAGTTTTGATGATCCGTACATCTGTGCGTGAGTCTGCGGAGGCGACCATGGTATGTTTCTTTGAGGGGTTAGAAGAAACACTTTGTGGCCTTGTTGATTTAATGCAATATAATGATATTCATGAGTTGCTTCATCAAGCGGAGCGTGCTGAACATTGGGTATTGGGGAAGCCAGCTTCAGAGACTCGTCCACCTTACAACAGTGAGTGACGTGGTTCTTCTCACATTGATGGCGGGTTTAGTGCTACATCGACTCCTTCTCATAATTCGGGAAGCATTGAATAAAGCAAAGTGGCGGCTGCACCAAAGGAGGTTTCTCAGGTTTCATCTAGTGCGACGTCATCGCATCACCATAATATTATTTTCCACAAGTGTGGAGGACGTGGACACATGAAGCATGAATGTTCCAATCAACGCAGGGTTCTAGTTGTTGATGCAGAATATATTTCAGAATCTGAAGATGAGACGCCTAAGTTAGAGGATGGAATTGAAAGATGTCATGGTGATACCATACTATGTTATCCTCAAGATGATCCTGATATGGAGATTTTGCTAGAACATAAGGTCCAGCGAGATGACAAGACCATTGTTGAACAAGGACATTAGTGGAGTATTTTTCAAACTTCATGTACCTTCAAGGGAGATGTTTGCAAACTGATAATTGATGGTGGCAGTGCTAGCAACATGATTAACAAGGATGTGGTGGAGTCTCTATTGTTGCCAACATGGGAGCGCCCAAAACCATACTATATGAAGTGGATAAATGATGTGGGCAAAGTGAAGGTAACACATAGGGTGAAGGTGCCTTTTTCTGTTCACGGCTATGTTGATAAAGTAGAACGCGACGTTATGCCACTACATGTTTGTCATTTTATTTTGGGGCGTTCGTGGCAACACGATGTCAATGCTCTTCATCATGGACGAACAAACAAGTACACTTTTATGCATAAAGGTGAGTTCTATACTCTTATTCCCAAGAAAGCAAAAGAAATCAATCGTACCATCAAAGTATTCAAGAAAAAATCTACAAGGTATAGACTGAACCCAAGGACGGTTTACATTCAAGGAAGGGAGGATGATGTGACCCCATGTGTTTCAATACTGATCCTGGTAATAAGGACACCAAAGAAAGAAAGAGAGGTATATTGTGCCTGCACTGCATCAACAATTTGTAACGACAAGGTTGTCAAACTGTACAACACCGAAGTGGCAACAGGAAAATAATATTCATATACAGGGAGGCTGGAGAACAGGAGGGGTGAAACCCTTGAACCAGTCTAAGATTGGTTTTAATTGGTTTGGCTACATGGTCAAGAAGCATGTAGAACACAAGGAAAGCTGGGATTACAAGACTCCATGTGTGGATAGCAACCTATGTGTTGATTTCAATAAAGAAAGGACTTGGCACGTACATGTCTTTGTTTGGAAAGAAAATGCATGCGTCCCTAAATTGCCGTGCTAATTAGCCTGTTGTTAATTAGATTAGAATAATAGTCAGTTAGGATATTTAGAGAAGTACTAGTCACGTACGATTGGCTTAGGCCAGCCAACGCACTATTTATTCTTCCGCGTCATAGCGTTAGAGGTTTTTTTGGATTTTTGGTTGTCGAACAAAGGCTGGAAAGCCAAGGTATCTCCCCGTAGAGAGTTAATTCATGTGTTTATGTCGAGGAGCTTTAATCATTGCTTTGTGTTTTTGGCGAGGGATTAGAGAAGTCGTCTCTAGTTTGCCGCTGATTCGTGGAGTGTCGTCCACATACTTCCTCTCTCGGGTGTGCGTGTTGTTTCTGTGGTGATTGCATCTACAAGATCGCGAGCGCCACATCATTTCTGGTGATATCGTACCGTGAAAGATTGGGAAATTATTCACGCCATTGATTTTCTGTCGAAGGTTGCATCAAGAGGACAGAACATATATATATATATATATAGTTGAGCAATGAAAATCAAAACATTGTGAAGATAAATCATGAAGATAAAACAATGTTGAAGACGAACAAATTTTGAAGATAATGCAATGTGACGCCAAACAAAATCTTCAAGAAAAAGTGGTGGTGGCTTTACCCACCATATAGGAAGTATTAGACCTAGACACGATGCACAATTATCATGGTGCTCCGAAGTCAATTTCCGCATTAATGTATTCATACTTAGAGTGTATGTCTTCATGAATTGAAGACATACGTTACTTTGCGTGTTGCACACCTAAGTCATCAATATGCATAAGCGTTAGGATGTGTGTCCATTCACAGGACATTCGAGGATTCTAAGATATTTAGTTCACGCGGCAGCTTGCAAAATCTTTTCTCATCCAAGGGCTTCATGAAGATATATGCTAATTGTTCTCGAGTGTTGACATGAATGATATCAATGTCTTCCTTCAACACATGGTCTCTGAGAAAGTGATGACAGATCTGAATGTGATTTGTCTTCGAGTGCTGAACTGGATTGTGAGCAATCTTGATAGCGCTTTTATTGTTACAGTAGAGGGGCACATTGTTCATGTTGATGCCATAGTGCTTGAGGGTTTGCTTCACCCAGAGAAGCTGAGCGCAGCAAGATCCAGCAACAATATATTCAGACTCAAAAGTGGATAGTCATACACAGTTCTGCTTCTTTGAAGACCAACAGACAAGAGATCGTCCAAGAAAGTGACATGTATCTGATGTAGACTTGCGACCAACCTTGTCACCATCATAATCAAGAGCTGAGAGGCCTACTAGATCAAACTTTGAGCCCTTTGGATACCATAATCCTAGCGTTGGGGTGTGAGCCAAATATCAAAATATTCTCTTCATCGCGAGGTGATGCGATTCCTTTGGTGCCGCTTGGAATCGGGCACACATGCAAATGCTAAGAATTATATCTGGCCTAGATGCACATAAGTACAATAAAGAACCAATCATGGGGCGGTATACCTTTTGATCGAACTCTTTACCATTGTTGTCGGAGCCCAATTGACCTTTGGTTGGCATTGGCGTCGTGTATCCTTTGCAATCTTGCATTCCAAACTTCCTCAAGAAATCTTTGAGGTATTTCTCTTGTGATATGAAGATGCCATTTCTCTATTGACGGATTTGAATACCAAGGAAGAATTCCAGCTCTCCCATCATGGAGATATGATATTGCTCTTGCATCACATGCCCAAACTCATCACTGTATCTTTTGTCAGTGTAGCCAAAGATAATGTCATCCACATAGATTTGGCATACAAACAGTTCTCCATCGTATGTCTTCGTGAATACAGTGGGATCTAGAGAACCAGGTTCGAAGCCTTTGTTCTTCAGGAAGTCTTTGAGTGTGTCATACCAAGCACGAGGCGCTGGTTTGAGGCCATACAGTGCCTTGTTGAGCTTGTAGACCATATCAGGATGCTTTAGATCTTCAAAGCGAGGTGGTTGAGCTACATATACTTCTTCAATTTTGCCGTTGAGGAAGGCACTCTTCACATCCATTTGGTACAGGAGGATGTTGTTGTGATTAGCGTAGGCTAGCAGTATGCGAATGGCTTCCAGCCTAGCCACAAGAGCAAAGGTTTCATTGAAATAAATTCCCTCTACTTGTGTGTAACCTTGAGCAACGAGACAGGCTTTGTTTCTGACAACTTGACCATGTTCATCTTGCTTGTTGTGATAGATCCATTTGGTGCCAATAATATTATGCTTGCGAGGATCAGGATGTTTGACAAGCTTCCAAACATTGTTGAGCTCAAAGTGTTGAAGCTCTTCTTGCATAGCTTGAATCCATTATGGTTCCATGATGGCTTCTTCCTTGGTTCAGATATGGAGACAAGCAAAGTGCCCACAGAAGTTTGCTAGTTGCGTTGCTCTTCATCGAGTAAGTGGGCCAGGTGCATTGATGCTATCAATTATCTTCTCAATCTGAACTTCATTGGCCACACGAGGATGAACAGGGCAAAGATTTTGCTGTTGCTGATCATTGTCTTCATCTTCAACATTGTCTTCAGGCTCAACATTGTCTTCACGTTGAGTAGGAGCAGGAATGAAAATTTCCTCTTCAGCTTATTCCTTGTTGGGTACGATTTCTCCAATACACATTAGCTTGATAGATTCACTAGGAGAAGCTTCATCTAGCACATTTGACAGGTGCTCTCTTTGCGAGCCGTTAGTGTCATCGAACCGCACATCTACAGTTTCAACCAATTTATGTGAAAGAGGTTGAGGACTCTATAGGTGTGCGAATCCTTTCCATAGCCAAGCATAAAACCTTCATGTGCTTTGGGTGCAAATTTGGAAGTGTGATGTGGATCCTTGATCCAGCACCTAGCACCGAAGACTTTGAAATAGACTACATTTGGCTTCTTACCAGTGAGTAGTTCATAAGATGTTTTCTTGAAGAATTTGTGAAGATAAACTCGGTTGATGATATGGCATGCATCATCAATGGCTTCAGGCCAGAACTTTCTTGGAGTCTTGTACTCATCAAGCATCGTACGCGCCATCTATATAAGGGTCCTATTCTTGCGCTCCACGACGCCATTCTGCTGAGACATGTATTGAGAAGAGAGCTCATGAGTGATGCCCAGTGTATCAAGATAAGTGTCGAGGCCAGTGTTCTTGAATTCCATGCCACTGTCACTCTTGATGTGCTTGACAATGATGCCATAGTTAGTCATGGTGCGATTGGCGAATCATCTGAAGAGATCCTACACTTCAGTCTTATAGAGAATTATGTGGACACAAGTGTATCTAGAATAATCATCAACAATCACGAAGCCATAAAGATGTGCAGTGGTAGTAAGGGTAGAGTAGTGAGTAGGGCCAAATAAGTCCATATGTAACAGCTTGAAGGGGTGTGAAGTCGTCATGATTTCTTTGAGGGATGCTTTGCCCTAGTCATCTTCCCGGCTTCACAAGCACCACATAGATGATCCTTCTTGAACTTGACGCCCTTGATGCCAATAATATGCTTCTTCTTCATGAGAGTATGCAAGTTCCTCATGCCCGCATGTCCTAGCTTTCAATGCCAAAGCCAACACTCTGAATCTTTTGCTAGAAGACATACGGCAAGCTGTGGTCCCGCGGAGAAATCTACCATATACAGATCACCTCTTCGATAACCTTCAAAGACTATAGATTTGTCACAAGCTATAAGCACAAGACAACGGTATTTTCCAAATATCACAATCATGTCAAGATCACAAAGCATTGAGACAAACATTAAGTTCTATCCAAGGGATTCAACAAGCATCACTTTATCCATGTGTTGATCCTTTGAGATAGCAACTCTACCTAGGCCCAATACCTTGCTTTTACCAGTGTCAGTGAATGTGATGTGGCTTTTAGTAGACGTTCATAGAGTTGAATCCACGAGAAGACTTCAATCACCAGTCATGTGGTTAGTGCATCCACTGTCCATAGTCCATTCAGTAGCTTTCGGAATCATACCCTACAGTGCAGTTAGTAGGATAGGCTTCACCAAGAGTATTGTGAAGCACAAACATTTGACGTACAATCATACTATCAAAATTATGATTCTTGGATGGTAAGATGGGATGCTCATCAAGAAATCTAGGGACGAAATAAATACTAAGACCATTTTGGCACTTTATCTTGCATCCCACAAGATGGTTTAGGTCCCCAGTATTGTCTTGAGAAGTCAATGATTTTCGGCTGGAGACCGGAGCCTGCAAGAGAAGGTAATTCTTCTTAACCACCCACATGTTAATGGGTGGCTTCGAAGCAATGAGTCTAAGTGCAGCATCTGAGAACTTTGGCTTTGGAGCCCTAGCAAATAGTTTTGCAGGAGGTGAATTGTACTAAAAAGAATATGCAGAAAAATTCTTTGATTTGCGAACATAGCAGTTTGATGAAACACGCTCATATTCATGAGTCTGATGATAGTTTCCTTGCAAAACATTGGACCTTGTGAGGTGCTCTGTCTGTATGAAGCCTTTGGGCCATATGAAGCCTTTGATCTAGGCATTTTATTCTTCCCTCGTGGTGTCATGATGACATTCACGGGAAGCTTCTCAAGATGGCTTTTAGAAACTCAGATGTTCTTCATAGGTGACCCATTCCTGCATTTAGTTCCAATAAACCTGGCAAACACTTCACCGTTCTGATTCTTGAACAATTTATAGTTTGAGTCAAATGACTCATCAATGATAATAGGGTCAGCACAAGTGAAGCCATATAAAGTGGATGGATCCACCGAAGGACCCTTTGCAGCAACCCATGCGGTTTTGTGGTACTGCTCAGGCTTCCAGTAAGAACCATCAACGTTCATTTTCCTCTCGAAACCAACACCTCTCTTTCCTAGGGTTTTAGTTCAGAATCTGTTTCTTGAGGACATCACATAGTGTCTGATGCCCTTTGAGGCTTTTGTACATGCCTGTTTCAAGCAATATCTTCAACCTGGCATTCTCATCAGCAATAGTAGTGGCATCCTCAGAAGAGGGGTTAGTTACCACATCATCAATTGAAGATATTGCAACTTCCGAAGCAGTAGAACATTCAACAATGGAGACAACATTGTCACACTCAAGGCATTTTAAACAAGGTGGCCCAAAATATTCTTGGGCGGAACTGATCTGTTGAGAGAGTAGTGAATTGTTTTCCTTTTAAAGATCTTCATGAGACGCTCTCAATTTCTCTAGATCTTGTTTCCTTTGAAGATAATCATAGGAAAGATTCTCATGAGTAGCTGTGATGGTTTCATGATGACTTTCAAGCTCCTCATACTTAACGTGAAGATTTTTGATGTCTTCGACTAAGAACTGAGTTCGATTCATTTCCTCATGCAACAGGTCATCGCATTTGTCTAGCAATTTTTGAATATTTTCCATGGCTGTTAGTTGTTCAGTTGCAATTTTAGCAAGAGTCTTATAACTGGGTTTGGATTCACATTCAGAGTCATCTTCACTGGAGGTCTGAAAGTAGGCATCGCAAGAGTTTACCTTGGCACCTCGTGCCATGAAGTAGTAGGTGGGAGCAGAATCGTCATCATCATTCTCTTCAGCGTCGGCATCGTGACCATTGTGTTCAGTGTTGAAGATGGACTTGGCGATGAATGCCGAAGCTAGAGCCAATCTTGCCACGCCTGAATTAGACTCCACCTCTGCCTCCTCAGAAGCAGACTTATCCTCTGAATCCATTTCCTTCTCAATGAAAGCACATGCCTTGCCAGATGAGCTCTTCTTGTAAGATGAAGACTTTGATGAAGACTTTGAAGAAGACTTTGAGGATTTCTTCTTATTCTCGTCGTCAGAGTCATATTCCTTGCTCTTCTTCTTTTTCTTCGCTTCCTTGTCCCATTAAGGACATTCAGATATGTAGTGGCCTGGCTTCTTGCATTTGTGGCATGTTCTCTTCTTGTAGTCACGAGTGGAGGCCTCATCATTCTTGGAGCTGGATCTTGAAGACCCCCTGAAGTGATTCTTCTTGGAGAAGTTTTGGAACTTTCTCACAAGCATTGCTAGCTCTTTGCCAATGTCTTCAGGATCATCAGAACCACAGTCAGATTCTTCAGATGAGGATACAACCTTTGCCTTCAAAGCACGAGATCGGTCATAGGTCCGACCATAGACATCTCTCTTCTTAGATAGCTAGAATTCATGTGTGTTGAGCCTCTCAAGTATGTCATATGGATCGAGATCTCTGGAGTCATGACATTCTTGGATAATCAAGTCCAATGTGTCAAATGAGTTGTCAAGTGATCTCAATAGCTTCTTCACTATTTCATGCTTGGTGATCTCTGTGGCGCCAAGTGTAGGAAGCTCATTTGTGATATCAGTGAGGCGGTCGAAAGTGAGTTTGACATTCTCATTCTCATTCCTCTTGAATCGATTGAAGTGATTGCAGAGCACATTATTCTTGAGTCTCTCTAGGTTGAGACGCCTTCGTTGACCTTGGACAGCCAGTCCCAGACCAGCTTTGCAGTTTCTAGGGTACTCACACAACCATATTGCCCTTTGGTCAGATGACCACAGATGATGTTCTTGGCGGTTGAGTCCTGTTGCATGAATCCCTTGACATCAGCAGTGGTGACTCCTTTGCCGACTTTGGGAATGCCGGTCTTGACGACATACTAGAGGTCGATGTCAATGGCTTCAAGATGCATGCACATATTATTCTTCCAGTAGGGTTAATCAGTGCCATCGAAGACGGGGCACGCAACAGAGACTTTGATTATCCTTGCAGTAGACATAGCTAAAACTCTAGGTGGTTAAACTGAATCACACAGAACCAGGGAGCACCTTGCTCTGATACCAACTGCAAGTGCTAGATATCGACTAGAGGAGGGTGAATAGGAAAATTTTATGAAAGTCTTTAAGACAAATGTCTTCGAAGACATACAACCAAATACAACCTATACAATATGTAGTGGAAGATAAACTACACTAGCCATGCCATAGCCTAGTAAAGAGTATGAAGTAAACAAAGACAAACAACATCTATGTTGGTGTACTAAAGTAGGGGCGCTCCTTTGTACCCCTTATTTGTGCACGGGTAGTTAGAGCCGCGCCCATGACCACACCTAAGCAGGGCAAGGACAGGGAATCCAAGCCGCAAGACAGCCAAATCAACGCCAAGATAGAGGCATAAAGAGCAAGAAGGCGAGGTGGTTTCCCCCGGCAAGACCCTTGCCGGGGCGACCCCCACGGCCCTGGCAAGGTCCATGCCGGGGCAGCTCACCCGATGCCAGTGAAGCGCGCCACCCTTGGGCCATAGTTTCTCCAGCACCGCCAACCACGTTGGGACCGGGGCACGGGAGGCGCCTCCTGATGGCATGCAGATCTTTGTGAAGACAAGAAACACTTCAAATCAGAAGAGGATTAGAAGACGATGAACCTCGGCAAGATCCTTGCCGAGGAGATCCACAAGACCCCCGGCAAGACCCTTGCCGGGGACGACTGCAACGCCACAGCAAGACCCTTGCCGGGGCCCCGACAAGGCCCTTGCCGAGGACATCCGTGAGGCCACAGCCAGGCCCGCACCCACCAAGTTTCTACCATCGTTCCCATGCAGCTTCCAGCCCACCAGCTGGGCAGGTGCCTGCGTGTCGACGTGAGGTTCCTCGGCCAACTCAGCGCATGCCTACGTGGTGGCATGCACATCTTCGTGAAGGCCCTACCACTGCGCCACCTCAGCAGCCTACCAGCCTACATGGCGCCAACCGCCTCGCTGGCCCAGGCGCGTGTCAAGGCAGGGTGAGGCGGTGATAAAGTGGAGGGGACACGCCAGAGGCGCATTAAATGCGTCTTGTCCTGTAATAGCTAGCGATAGGCTTAACCACAGTACCCCGATGCCACCTCCTGTGTGCCACTGTGGCGATCCCCTTGCCTATAAAAGGAGGCCCAAGGCATCCAGGAGAAGGATTCGGACGCTGGGACAAGTTACGCCCGTGGTAGCTAGCTCAAGAACTCTAAGAACACTGATATACACATCGAAGCAGGACTAGGGTATTACGCATCCTTGTGGCCCGAACCTGGGTAAACGACCCGTGTGTTTGTACTGACTGCTGATCCCACTCTTCTCACCACCCCGCGCCCCGCAACCGTAGTAGGGATTCTTGTGATCCCATAGGTGTCGAGTTCCCACCGACATCTTTGGCGCGCCAGGTAGGGGGTGCAGTAGTGAGAATCTAGTTTAGCAGCTGGTTGAGCAGCTCCTTGTCGCCATGGTTCCCAAAGAAGAAGGCAACCAAATGAGCAGCTCCATCAGCGGGTGCAGCAAGCGTTCGCACGACAACAAAAAGAGCTAAGTCATGCAAAACTTTGAGTAATTCCTTTTTATATAAGGTTATCTTCCTCGGAGATCTTTCCCTTGTATGAGAAACCTGCACGCAGTGGGGCCCGTCCATTGTTGGCAACGCCCTTGGTCTGTTTCGAGTCCGCTCAACAGAACGAGCGGCTGCGTCGAGAACGGCAGGGTGGCCTTACGCTATTTGCGACGCTCTCGCTCTATCTCGAGTCCGCTCGATAGTTCGAGCGGCCGCGCTGAGAACGGCAAGGTGGTTCACACGGCAGCAAGCACACCCTGTCGACCGCTAAAGGATCCGTCCTTCAAAGCGTTGCGGTTATTGGGGTCTACGGTAGGGTGCGTCGACTGCAAATTTAAAATTTCCTATGTGCAGAACAACCAAGAACATGCTACGGGAGATGGATCACAGTTCGTTACCACTAGACGCGCAGTGCCATGTAGCGGAAGAAGAGTTGGGGCAGCGCGTCTGCGTGGATCGTCTCCTCCTTGTGCGATCTTCCTCGAACAGCCGGTCGTCCGATCCCACGTACAAGTTCGCCGGAGCGGCGCAAGTGCACCGCCTCTAACAGTATCCGCGCGTGCAGGAGGAACACCGTGCGGCGGACTGCTAGGTCCGATCACACAGTCGGCGGCGAGTGGAGGTGGCTATTCGCAACACATGCAAACCCTAGTCGCAGCACCGAAGCAATCAACCGCATGACTGTGCCACACCTCCACTTTATATAGGCGTCCGTGGCAGGCTCAACACTTGGGCCTCGCATGGACCCTAAAGCTCACATGTCTACTCAGCCACAATCCGAATACAGATGGATCACATCCGACCAGTGTCCTCGTATTCGATCTCATAGGTTCCTTCCCTTAAGTGCGCGACCCCTTAGGTTCAAGTCGGCTTGGTCGCAGTTCGGATCACCTCCGACCTGCACGGTTGGTAGCGGCCTCTAGCAAGGCGTGTCGACCACCAAGCAGACTATGAAGCTGGTTAGGCGAACCTGTACAATGTGTCACACTTCTGTTCCCTTTGCCTCACGATATATGCTGTCGGGCTCAAGGCGAGACTGTCATCCTTGTGCTAGCCCGACCTCTTTCTCGTTCCAGTGATACCGACCATAAATCGGATTATCTCATAATCCCTGTCGCATGGCCATGCTTATCCTGGTCGGATCACACGAGGGGCCCAGAGTATATCTCTCTTGATCGGAGGGGCAAATCCCATCTTGCTCGACCACGTCTCACAACATAGGTCTGGACAAGCCCAAAACCTACCTTTGTAACTACCCAGTCACGGAGTAGCATTTGGTCGACCCAAAGCAAGTCTATCACCATCCCGAGTACATGCGTCAGCTCAGGTCTTAGGACATAGAACGTACTTGTACTAGAGACTCACAAATGACATATCGCTGCGTCTCATAGTTGGGTCTGTCCGACTCGGACCTTATCTCGACTCGGATCCGACTACGTCGAATCCGACCAGACCTTTCCAAGTCCATATTATCCGATTAGCATCCAATGCTCATGGCTAGTGAGACCAAGCCATCAACCGTGTCATATGCTAGTCTAGTCGGCTGCGCGTCCACACAGCCCTTTCAACTAGGGACCTTTTAGGACAGTCATCATACAATGCATAGTCCCATAAACAAGTCACGTACTTGCTGATACACATCATTGATAATGTCCAAGGACTATCTTTATTCATAAACACATAGGAAATATCATCATACATGATTGCCTCTAGGGCATATCTCCAACAGTCTCCCACTTGCACTAGAGTCAATCAAATAGACATCGAATGCCCATAGCTCTAACGTGCCCCTCATGCTTGGCTTTATCAACTTCAATTCCCTATGTAGTAACAACATAGCCATGAAAAGATACTCGGTCGGTGCAAAAGGTGCACTTCCCAAGGTTACCAAACAAACGTGCATCACGTAGAGCAATAAAAACAACACGTAGATGTTCCAAATGTTCTTCCAAGGATTTGCTATAAATCAGTATATCATCAAAATAGACTACCACAAATCGTCCAATGAAAGCACATAAAACTTCGTTCATTAATATCATGAAAGTACTAGGTGCATTAGTTAACCCAAAAGGCATGGTTAACTACTCATATAATCCAAACTTAGTTTTAAATGCCATTTTCCATTCATCTCCCAATTTCATATGAATTTGATGGTATTCACTACACAAATCAACTTTGGAGAATATTGTAGAGCCACTCAATTCATCAAGCATATCATCTAGCCTAGGAATCGGATGACGATAATGAATAGTAATATTATTAATGCCTCTACAATCAACACATATACGCGACATACCATCCTTTTTCGGCACTAGTATAATAGGAACAACACAAGGACTAAGAGATTCGCGTATATAATCTTTGTCGAGCAGCTCCTGTACTTGACGCATAATCTCCTTCGTCTCCTCTGGATTGGTACAGTATGGTGCACGGTTGGGTAGTGATGCACTGGGAATTAAGTCAATCTGATGCTCAATACCTCAAATAGGTGGTAATCTCGGTGGCACGTCTTGTGGAAAGACGTCAGCAAACTCCTGCAAAATGTTAGTGATAGCAGGAGGCAAAAAGGAAGGCACGTCCTTGAATGAAAATAATGCCTCTTTGCACACAAAAGCATAGCAAACAAATTTTCTGAAATCTAGCTCATCAATATCAGATTTGGTGGCAAGTAAACATGCACTTTTCAATTTAATTTTAGAAGCAGCACTAGACGGTTTATTATTAGGCTTCATTTGTTGCTCAAATTCTTTTGCCAGAATCTGATTTTCACTCTTATTTTTCTCCTATTTTGCTTTATTAGCTCTATTAATATCATCTTTCGAAATGGAATTAGGAGACATAGGAAGCAAAGTAATATATTTATCCTTATGAACAAGAGTATACTGATTGTTTCTACCATGGTGTATAGATTTTTTTATCAAATTGCCATGGTCTACCAAGTAATAAGGACATGCTTGCATAGGTACCACATCACAATCAACATAATCAGCACATGTAGAGATACTAAAGTGCACACGAACAATACGTGTTACCTTAACCTTACCGCTATTGTTGAACCATTGGATGTAATAAGGATGTGGATGTGGTCTTGTGGTGAGAGATAGCTTCTCCACCATCTCAATGCTAGCCAAGTTGTTACCACTCCCTCCATCAATGATGACGCGGACAAAATGTTCCTTCACAAATTTTATGCCTCTGATTTTGCTCAGCTTGTGTCACCTGCACACTCAAAACACGTTGAGCAACTAAACATTCATACATGTCAGCATCTTCAGTAGCCATGTATTGTGTCTCATGATCAGAATCGTATCCATCGTGTTCTTCACTTGTAATAAGAGCCAAAGTCTCCTCATCATAGTCATTAGCGGACTCATACCCACCATCCTCAGTAGCAATTATCACATGCTTAGATGGGCATTCTCTCACATAATGACCTCCACCCTTGCAACAACAACACATAATATCATGTCTTTGCCATGTTGATGTCATGGATGAAGAAGAGCTCTGTGCGGGACTGAAAGGTGTACTCCTGGCAGATGGTGGTGGTCGTGCGTGCTTTCTTGTATCTCGGTTGGAATTGGCGGCTGAAGTCAGTGGTGTTGTAGTAGGATGTGTGGGAGTAGAGGATGTACGTGGTGCCATGATGAAGATCGACCTGTAGAAAAATTAGTTCGCACCAATATCTGTCGACCCTGCACTTCACGTTCAGCTTTACAAGCAAGATGGAATAAACGAGTGATATTATGAAACTCCTTATACTCTAGAATGGTGTGAATCTCTTTATTTAATCCACCCATAAAACATGCAAGCATAGCTTCATTATCCTCAACAATACCACATCTAATCATGCCAGTTTGTAGTTCCTGATAATATTCTTCTACAGAACTTTTTCCTTGTCTTAAACGCTGCAATTTTTGAAGCAATTCACGTTGATAATATGGTGGAACCCAACGAGTACGCATAGCAGCTTTCAAAGTAGCCCAAGTAGCTGGAATAGTATATAATCTACAATGTTCAGACCACCAAACAGAAGCAAAGCTAGTGAATTCACAAACAGCAGCAGCAACACGTCTCTCCTCGGGATATTGTAAGCATGTGAAACGTTGTTTACTTTCTAACTCCCAAGTAAGATATACATCAGGAGTGTATCTACCTCAAATGTTGGAATATTCAATTTCAGTTCAGGAATATGGTCATAATCTCGTACCTGAGGTGGTGCTGCAGCCCTACCATTGCGATTATATGCCTGAGGTCGACCTGCTGTTGGTGGTGCTGGTGGTTGCACGTAGATCAAATTTTGATCAACCTCATCGTCGTAAGTGTCCTCCACCTCTGCAGTAGCAGCAGGAGCAACAGAAGCAACAATAGCAGTAGCAGCGGTACCGGAATTTTGTCCTAGCTCAAGGGGAACGCGCATAGCTCATCCCACTTGATTTGTAAGGCGAGGTTGTTGTTGCTGTTGTTATAGAGGTGCGACAGGTGCAGCCAGCGGTGGTTGTGGAAGATGTGCGAGCAATTCATTAAACTTGTTATCGAGCTTTGTTTTGAACGTCTTCTCAATGCCATCTATCTTCTCCATGGCCTCTTCAAATCTGTTTAGCACATCTTGCACCTGTCCACACATCATTTGCTGAAATTTATCATATAGCTGTTTGTTTGTCATGTTCTCCCAATCAGTCTCATCGGCTTGTGATCCTGCCATGGTTAGAAACAATAGAAACACACAAGAATATGATCCTACAGACTAGTGGGAAGTGGTGGTGGTGGTGGTGGTGGTGGTGTGAAGCAAATCTTCAAATTCTTACCAGTTCTAACCCAGCAGCAGGTGGTGATCGGCAACCATTGTAGTCAAAACTCTGAAAGCTTGGATAGAGCGATTACCAGGGAGAGTCATACGACAACGTAGATGTATGTGGAGCTGGGAAGGCCTATAATATGGTAGCAAAAAGGGTCGGCAATAATCAATTCAGAGATGCAAAGTTGAATAAATGCTCAACGATGGTACTGTGCTGGTCCTATATTAGACCGTGCTAGAGACGCGAGACTAGAACACTACAAAATCATGGCACGACACGTAAACAAGGGAGGAGCACACTCTGAAATTTTTTGCACTTTTTTCCTCTCTTTTTTCTCCGCATCAATTTTTTTCCAAAAAGGTCTACAAATGGTCTAAAAACTGCCTAGCCAGAATTTTCCAGACTTAGTTTTTTTTAAATTGAACTATTTTTCTACTACGGGTAGCACTAAAGTTGGGGAGTCGGACTTGGTCACGACTCGGAATATGCCGTGATCTGGAAATCAAAAACAAAGGAACAAATACTGGACTCGGAGTAGGACTGGTGGCGGAGATGAAACTGGTGGAAACTCGGACTTGTGGCGGATATATGTAGGGCGGTGTAACACGAACTGGTGGCGAATCTGTGATGGAGGTGGACTCGGATTATCGTGATGGCGATGAAAATATGGTATATGGCTGCGGTGATGACGATGGTGGTATATGGCAGCGGTGATGACGATGGAGGTATGTGGCAACGATGACAACGACGGTGGTATATGGCAGCGGTGATGACGATGGTGGTATCTGGCAGCGGTGATGACGATGGTGCGGCGGCCGCGTGACAACTTGTGAACAGAACTCGAAAATCTAAAGGACTAGACACTAAGACCAGCAACTAGACACGACGATGCAACCGCAAATTCAACAATGCAAAAACCTAAAAAGATTATGCAAAGGCTCAGATTGGTTTGAGTATGATGAACTAACCCTAAATTTTTTTTGGCTTTTTCATGGACTGTAGGTATGAAGAACAGACTTGATCTAACTACGTAAAACTGTAAAATCTCACCGAGCAACCTGGAAATCTGATACCACTTGATAGAGGTAAAGGTGTCCCGGTTTCGATGAGATAGCTATCGTTTTCTATGGGAGTCAACTTTGACGATCCGAGTACGGACGTGCGAAGACGTCGGGCCTTAGCAATCGCTAAACCAACTTCCGAGGGGTTATTGGCCACGCTAGAGCACGATCAACCTGACCATGAGGGTCCTGCGAGCAAACAAAGAACAAGCAAGAAACTAAGATTGCAGTCTGGATATTATGAATATAAGATGAAAGTTTTATTGATCAAGTTGGGCTTCTGTCATGTCTTGGTATGGTCGTTGAACACAAACGAAGTACGCAAAGTTGCAGCTATGGCGAACTTTTAATCTAAAGAAAACCCAAAGTCTAAACCATGCCCAAAGGGTTGTATATATGGATGAGTAGGGGGAATTTCGTGACCCTTGGAAGAGGGGTCCGAAACCAACCCTATCTCTTGTTTCCCCACACACACGGACTCTAAAAATAGCCTATACTTATGTATTTAGAAATTACATGGGCCTGGCCCAATAATAAGGTGACGCAGCACCTATAATAGCCTCTGGACGAAATTTTTGAAGTGGCATCTTGTATATTTCGTGCAAGCCTTCTTGCACTCATTACGGTGGCTTCATAGTCCTGAAATCATCACTTGAAACTCCGTTCTCGTTCTACTTACGCATGCCATCATCTCCGTGCTTGTTCTTGCTCCAATGTTCATCCTTCTCCAAGCTAGGCCCTTCATTTGTAAGCAAAACAAATGTATCCAATTTATACAGCATCATATTCTCATGAACATTAGAATCATTACCAATAAACGAAAGTACCTAGTAGGCGTGCGCGAGCTCTAGTAATAGGTCTAGTATGTATTGCAACAAGGGTTGTGGGTGTAACAATGGTACTGATGTCCTCATCACCCTGAGCCTTCCAACTGCCTGGATCCATCAAAATGAATAGTCCAATATGATTATCCGGCTTATCCTCAGGCATCTGCAACTATGTACAGTCATTGATGAAATCAACAAGGGCGTGAGACTTAATGGTTGTTTGAGGCACATATTTCAAACCATGGGGTCCAAGTTCAATGGCCCACTTAGCCACCTGGCCTGTAGCTTCTTTGTTTTGAATAATATCCCCAAGAGGAGTAGAACTGACCACAGTAATGGGATGACCAAAGAAATAATGCTTCAACTTGCGACTAGCCATGAGTACTCCATAGACTAGCTTCTGCCAATGTGGGTATCTCTGCTTAGACTCAATTAATACCTCACTGACATAGTAGACCGGTCTTCGAACCCGATATTCCTTGCCTGACTCCTTCCTCTCCACAACAACGGCCACACTAACGACTCTGCTGTTAGCAGCCGCATATAAAAGCAAGGGCTCCTTGTCAATAGGAGAGAATCGGTGGCTCAGCCAGCTGTTTCTTAAGCACCTCGAACGCCTCATTGGCAGCATCACTCCAGACAAAATGATATATCTTCTTCATCATTTGATATAGACGTATAGCCTTTTCCCCCAGGCGGCTTTTAACCGACTTAGGGTCGCTGCGACCTGCCAGACGTTGAACATCATTAACACACGCCGGCTTAGCCAAGGAAGTGATAGCCTTGATCTTCTCCGGGTTAGCTTCAATACCTCTCTCACTGACCAGAAAACTAAGAGCTTGCCCGCTGGCATGCCAAAAACACATTTATCCGGGTTAAGCATCATCTTGTAGACCTAGATATTGTCAAAGGTCTCCTCCAGATCATCTATCAAGGTCTCCTTCTTCCTGGATTTCACAGTGATATCATCCACATAAGCATGAACATTGCATCCAATCTGGTTGTAGAAACAATTCTGAACACAACGCTGATAAGTCGCCTGGGCACTCTTGAGCCCAAAAGGCATAGACACGTAGCAGAAGGCTCCAAAAGGAGTGATGAAGGATATCTTACCCTGGTCCTTAACTATCATCTTGATCTGATTATAACTAGAATAAGCATCTAGAAAACTCAAACGCTCACAACCTGCCATAGCATCGATGATCTGATCAATATGAGCGAGAGCAAAAGGATCAGTCGGGCAAGCCTTGTTAAGGTCCGTGTAATCCACGCACATATGCCAACTGTTGTTCTTTTTAA
This sequence comes from Triticum dicoccoides, assembly GCF_002162155.2. NCBI lineage: Eukaryota > Viridiplantae > Streptophyta > Magnoliopsida > Poales > Poaceae > Triticum > Triticum dicoccoides. The sequence continues at coordinate 238,876,059 of NC_041381.1, read as the reverse complement.
GCACCAACACTGGGTTAGCCAACCATTCAGGATGAAAAACATCAGCAATAAACCTAGCCGCCAAGAGTCGGGCCACTTCTTCACCAATGGCCTTGCGCCTTTCTTCACTAAAATGACGAAGGAATTGTTTGGCCAGTTTAAACTTCAGATCAATATTAAGAGTGTGCTCAGTGAGTTCCTTCGATACACCTGGCATGTCAGAAGGCTTTCATGCAAAGATGTCTCGGTTCTCACGGATGAACTCGATGAGCGCGCTGAGCGCGCTTTCCTATTTTGGATCCATGTTAGCACTGATGATGAACTGCTTGGAGGAGTCGCCAGGGATGAAGTCAACCGATTTAGTGTCATCCGCCGACTTAAACTTCAACATCGGGTCCTGCTCTGTGGTTGGCTTCTTCAAGGGGTTATATCCATTAGGTCATCATTATCTTTACAAAAGTTCAGCTCCACCGTTGCACAAGCCGACTCAGCATAGGCAGGATCGCCCTCTTTGCACTCCAAAGCTATCTTTCTGTTTCCATGCATCATGATGGTACCCTTATAACCCGACATCTTAAGCTGCAGATAAACATAACAAGGTCGTGCCATAAATTTAGCATAAGCCGACTGCTACCTCTTGAGCTTGCGTTGGTTTTCCCTAGAATAGGAAAGGGTGATGCAGCAAAGTAGCGTAAGTATTTCCCTCAGTTTTGAGAACCAAGGTATCAGTCTAGTAGGAGACAACGCACAAGTCACTGAATACCTACACAAACATTTAACAACTTGCACCCAACGCGATAAAGGGGTTGTCAATCCCTTCACGGTCACTTGCAAAAGTGAGATATGATAGAGATAGATAAATGGTAAAGTAAATATTTTTGGTATTTTTGGTTTATAGACCAGAAAGTAAAAAGATTGCAAAATAGTAGATAGGAAACTAGCAAGATGTAAACGAGATTAAATAATATGGAAAAGAGACCCGGGGGCCATAGGTTTCACTAGTGGCTTCTCTCATGATAGCAAATATTATGGTGGGTGAACAAATTACTGCTGAGCAATTGATAGAAAAATGCATAGTTATGATGATATCTAAGGCAATGATCATGAACATAGGCATCACATCCGTGTTAAGTAGACCAACTCCTGCCTAAATCTACTACTATTACTCCACACATCGACCACTATCCATCATGCATCTAGAGTATTAAGTTCATAAAGAACGGAGTAACGCATTTGATACGTCCATTTTGCATCATGCTTTTATATCGATATTTATTGCATTATGGGATGTAATTACACGTTATGTCACAATACTTATGGTTATTCTCTCTTATTTTACAAGGTTTATCATGAAGAGGGAGAATGCTGGCAGCTGGGTTTCTGGCTGGAAAAGGAGCAAATATTGGAAACCTATTCTGCATAGCTCCGAAAGTCCTGAAACTCCACGAAAGTCATTTTCGGAATTAATAAGAATTATTGAGCGAAGAAAATACCAGAGGGGCCCACACCTTGGCCAGGAGGGTGGGGGTGCGCCCCCCCTTACTGGGCGCGCCCCCTGTCTCCTGGGCCCCCTGTTGGCCCTCCGGTGCCCATCTTCTGCTATATGAAGCTTCTTACCCTGGAAAAAATCATAAGCAAGCTTACGGGACGAAACACCGCCGCCACGAGGCAGAACCAATCTAGGGCTCTGGCGGAGCTGTTTTGGCGGGGAAACTTCCCTCCGGGAGGGGGAAATCATCACCAACGATCCTCTCATCGAGAGGGGGTCAATCTCCATCAAACATGTTCACCAGCACCATCTCCTCTCAAAACCCTAGTTCATCTCTTGTATCCAATCTTGTATCCAAAACCACAAATTGGTACCTGTGGGTTGCTAGTAGTGTTGATTACTCCTTGTAGTTGATGCTAATTGGTTTACTTGGTGGAAGATCATATGTTTAGATCCTTAATGCATATTAATACTCCTCTGATCATGAATATGAATATGCTTTGTGAGTAGTTATGTTTGTTCTTGAGAACATGGGTGAAGTCTTGCTATTAGTAGTCATGTGAATTTGGTATTCGTTCGATATTTTGATGAGATGTATGTTGTCTCTCATCTAATGGTGTTATGTGAATGTTGACTACATGACACTTCAACATTATTTGGGCCTAGAGGAAGGCATTGGGAAGTAATATGTAGATGATGGGTTGCTAGAGTGACAGAAGCTTAAACCCTAGTTTATGCGTTGCTTCATAAGGGGCTGATTTGGATCCACTAGTTTCATGCTATGGTTAGGTTTACCTTAATACTTCTTTTGTAGTTGCGGATGCTTGCAATAGGGATTAATCATAAGTGGGATGCTTGTTCAAGAAAGGGTAGTACCCAAGCACCGGTCCACCCACATATCAAATTATCAAAGTACCGAACGCGGATCATATGAGCGTGATGAAAACTAGCTTGACGATAATTCCCATGTGTCCTCGGGAGCGCTTTTCTAATTATAAGAAATTATCCAGGCTTATCCTTTGCTACAAAAAGGATTGGGCCACCTTACTGCGCTTTATTTACTTTCATTGCTTGTTACCCATTACAAATTATCTTATCACAAAACTATCTATTACCTACAATTTCAGTGCTTGCAGAGAATACCTTACTGAAAACCGCTTGTCATTTCCTTCTACTCCTCTTTGGGTTTGACACTCTTACTTATCGAAAGGACTGCGATAGATCCCCTATACTTGTGGGTCATCAAGACTATTTTCTGGCACCGTTGCCGGGGAGTGAAGCACCTTTGGTGAGTGGAACTTGGTAAGGAAACATTTATATAGTGTGCTGAAATTTTCTGTCACTTGTTACTATGGAAACTAATCCTTTGAGGGACTTGTTCGGGATATCTTCGCCCCGACCAGTAGAGCAAAGAGTTGCTCCTCAACCTACTGAACCTACTGAAAATGTTTACTTTGAGATTCCTTCGGGTATGATAGAGAAACTGCTAGCTAATCCCTTTGCAGGAGATGGAACATTGCATCCTGATTTACACCTTATCTTTGTGGATGAAGTTTGTGGATTATTTAAGCTTGCAGGTATTTCCGATGATGTTGTTAAGAGGAAGGTCTTCCCTTTATATTTGAAGGGAGATGCATTGACATGATATCGACTATGTGATGATACGGGATCTTGGAATTATAAATGATTGAAGTTGGAATTTCACCAGAAGTTCTATCCTATGCATCTTGTCCATCATGATCGTAACTACATATATAATTTGTGGCCTTGCGAAGGAGAGAGTATCACTCAAGCTTGGGGGAGGCTTAAGTTAATGTTATATTCATGCCCCAATCATGAGCTCTCAAGAGAAATGATTATTCAAAAAAATTATGCTCGGCTTTCTCTCAATGGTCGCACCATGCTTGATACTTCCTGTGCTGGTTCTTATATGCTGAAGACTACTGAATTCAAGTGGGATTTATTGGAAAGAATTAAACGCAACTCTGAAGATTGGGGTTCCGACAATGGTAAGGAGTCAGGTATGACACCTAAGTTTGATTGTGTTAAATTTTTTATGGATACCGATGCTTTTCGTGGATTTAGCGCTAAATATGGACTTGACTCTAAGATAGTAGCTGCTTTTTGTGAATCTTTTGCTACTCACATTGATCTCCCTAAGGAGAAGTGGTTTAAAATATAATCCTGCCACTAAAGTAAAGGTAGTTGCACCTATTACAGTTGAAGAAAAGACTATCACTTATAATGATCCTATTGTCCCTACTACTTATGTGGAGAAACTACCTTTTCCTGTTAGAATAAAGGATCATACTAAAGATTCAACTGTTGTTCGTAAGATTAATACTAGAACATATACACCTCCTGAGCAAATTAAAGTTAAACCTAGTATTGCTATGGTTAAAGATCTCTTGGATGATAATTTAGATGGGCATGTTATTTATTTCTGTGGTGAAACTGTTAATATTGCTAGACCAGATGCTAAGATACATAGACCTGTTGTAGGCATGCCTGTTATTTCTGTTAAAATAGGAGATCATTGTTATCATGGCTTATGTGATGTGGGTGCCAGTGCCAGTGCAATACCTATTTCCCTATATAAAGAAATTATGCATGATATCGCACCCGCTGTGTTAGAAGATATTAATGTTACTATTAAGCTTGCCAATAGAGATACTATCACACCATTTGGGATTGTTAGAGATGTCGAAGTCTTGTGTGGGAAAGTTAAATATCCTGCTGATTTTCTTGTTCTTGGTTCCCAACAAGATGACTTTTGTCCCATTATATTTGGTAGACCCTTCTTGAATACTGTTAACACTAAGATTGATTGCAAAAAGGATGTTGTTACAATTGGCTTAGGGGATATGTCTCATGAGTTTAATTTTGCTAAGTTTAGTAGACAACCCTATGATAAAGAATTGCCTAGTAAGGATGAAATTATTGGTCTTGCTTCTATTGCCGTGCCTCCTACTGATCCATTAGAACAATATTTGCTAGACCATGAAAACGATATGTTTATGAATGAAAGAAGGGAAATAGATGAAGTACAACAGGGTCCTATTCTGAAACACAACTTACCTGTTGAAATCCTAGGGGATCCCCCTCCACCCAAGGGTGATCCCGTGTTTGAGCTCAAACCATCACCTGATAATCGTAAATATGCCTATCTTGATGAAAAGAAGATATATCCTGTTATTATTAGTGCTAACCTTTCAGAGCAAGAAGAGGAAAGATTATTGAGAACTCTGAAGAAGCACCGTGTTGCTATTGGATATACTCTGGATGATCTTAAGGGCATTAGTACCACTCTATGCCAACACAAAATAAAAGTGGAGAAAGATGCCAAACCAGTTAGAGATCCTCAATGACGGTTAAATCCTAAGATGAAAGAAGTGGTACGAAAGGAGATACTAAAGCTTCTTGAGGCGGGTATAATTTATCCCGTTGCTGATAGGGATTGGGTAAGTCCTGTCCATTGCGTCCCTAAGAAGGGAGGTATTACTGTCATTCCTAATGATAAAGATGAATTGATCCTACAAAGAATTATTACAGGTTATAGGATGGTAATTGATTTCCGTAAATTAAATAAAGCTACTAAGAAAGATCATTACCCTTTACCTTTTATTGATCAAATGCTAGAAAGACTATCCAAACATACACACTTCTGCTTTCTAGATGGTTATTCTGGTTTCTCTCAAATACTTGTGTCAGCGGAGGATCAATCAAAAACTACTTTTACTTGCCCTTTCAGTACTTTTGCTTATAGACGTATACCTTTTGGTTTATGTAATGCACCTGCTACCTTTCAAAGATTCATGATGGCTATATTCTCTGACTTTTGTGAAATGATTTGTGAGGTATTCACGGATGACTTCTCCGTTTATGGATCCTCTTTTGATGATTGCTTGAGCAACCTTGATCGAGTTTTGCAAAGATGTGAAGACACTAGTCTCGTCTTGAATTGGGAAAAGTGCCACTTTATGGTTAATGAAGGCATTGTCTTGGGGCATAAAATTTTGGAAAGAGGTATTGAAGTTGATAAAGCTAAAGTTGATGCTATTGAAAAGATGTCGTGTCCCAAGGACATAAAAGGTATAAGAAGTTTCCTTGGTCATGCTGGTTTTTATAGGAGGTTCATTAAGGACTTTCCTAAAATTTCTAGGCCTCTGACCAATTTATTGCAAAAAGATATTCCTTTTGTCTTTGATGATGATTGTGTAGAAGCATTTGAAATACTTGAGAAAGCTTTGATCACGGCACCTATTGTCCAGCCACCTAATTGGAATTTACCCTTTGAAATTATGTGTGATGCTAGTGATTATGTTGTAGGTGTTGTTCTAGGGCAAAGAGTTGATAAGAAATTGAATGTTATCCAGTATGCTAGTAAAACTATTGACAATGCCCAGAGAAATTATGCTACTATTGAAAAAGAATTCTTAGCAGTTGTATTTGCTTGTGATAAGTTCAGACCTTATATTGTTGATTCTAAAGTTACTATTCACACTGATCATGCTGCTATTAAATATCTTATGGAAAAGAAAGATGCTAAGCCTAGACTTATTAGATGGGTTCTCTTGCTCCAAGAATTTGATTTGCATATTATTGATAGAAAGGGAGCTGAGAACCTCGTTGTAGATAACTTGTCTAGGTTAGAGAATGTTCTTGATGACCCACTACCTATTGGTGATAGCTTTCCTGATGAACAATTAGCGGTCATTAATGCTTCTCGTACTGCTCCATGGTATGCTGATTATGATAATTACATTGTTGCTAAATTTATACCACCTAGTTTCACATACTAGCAAAAGAAAAAGTCCTTTTATGATTTAAGACATTACTTCTGGGATGACCCACACCTTTATAAAGAAGGAGTAGATGGTGTTATTAGACGTTGTTTACCTGAGCATGAACAGGAACAGATCCTATGCAAGTGTCACTCTGAACCATATGGAGGACACCATGCTGGAGATAGAACTGCACATAAGGTATTGCAATCCGGTTTTTATTGGCCTACTCTCTTCAAAGATGCTCGTAAGTTCGTCTTGTCTTGTGATGAATGCCAAAGAATTGGTAATATTAGTAGACGTCAAGAAATGCCTATGAATTACTCTCTTTTTATTGAACCATTTGATGTTTGGGCCTTTGATTATATGGGACCTTTTCCTACCTCTAATGGATACACACATATTTTAGTTGTTGACTATGTTACTAAGTGGGTAGAAGTTATTCCAACTAGTAGTGCTGATCATAACACCTCTATTAAGATGCTTAAGGAAGTTATTTTTCCGAGGTTTGGAGTCCCTAGATATCTCATGACTGATGGTGGTTCACATTTTACTCATGGTGCTTTTCGTAAAATGCTTGCTAAGTATGATGTTAATCGTAGAATTGCATCTCCTTATCACCCACAGTCAAGTGGTCAAGTAGAATTGAGTAATAGAGAGCTCAAATTAATTTTGCAAAAGACTGTCAATAGATCTAGAAAGAATTGGTCCAAGAAACTTGATGATGCATTGTGGGCCTATAGAACTGCATATAAAAATCCTATGGGTATGTCTCCGTATACGATGGTTTATGGGAAAGCATGTCACTTACCTCTCGGACTTGAACATAAAGCATATTGGGCTATTAAAGAGCTCGACTATGACTTCAAACTTGCCAGTGAGAAGAGGTTATTTGACATTAGCTCACTTGATTAATGGAGAACCCAAGCCTATGAGAATGCCAAGTTGTTCAAAGAAAAAGTTAAAAGATGGCATGACAAAAGAATACAAAAGCGAGAATTTAACGTAGGTGATTATGTGTTGCTATTCAACCCCCATTTAAGATTTTTTGCAGGAAAACTTCTCTCTAAATGGGAAGGTCCTTACGTTATCGAGGAAGTCTATCGTTCCGGTGCCACAAAAATCAACAACTTCGAAGGCACAAATCCGAAGGTGGTGAACGGTCAAAGAATCAAACATTATATCTCAGGTAATCCTATCAATGTTGAAACTAATATTGTTGAGACCGTAATCCCGGAGGAATACATAAGGGACACTTTCCAGAACGTTTCAGACTCCGAAAAGGAATAGGTATGTGGTACGGTAAGGAAACCGACTCCAAAACAATTCTAATGGCAATTTCTCTCTGTTTTGGAATATTTAAGAATTTTAGGAAGCAAGAAGTAATCCGGGAAAGACACGAGGCCTCCACGAGGGTGGAGGGCGCGCCCACCCTTACTGGGCGCGCCCCCCTGTCTCGTGGGCACCACGTGTGCCTCCCGGACTCTGTTTTCTTGCACGTTACTTCTTTTGGTCAGTAAAAATTCATTATATAATCTCTCGAAGGTTTTGACCACCGTATCACGCAAAAATCCTCTGTTTTCGTTTCGAGCTGTTTTTCTGACAGATCTAGAGCATCATGACATCACCCTCCTTCAACAACCAAGACAAGGATGCTTGGCTATTGAAGATAGAGCTGAAAAGAGAAGAACCTGAGGAGATCAACAAGGATGAAGGGATCAAGAAGGCCATGGAGGATCAAGCTCCGGTGGTGGAAGAAGAAAACACCCCTCAACCTTTACCTAACCTCTTTAATCCAATTGAGATTGAAGCTTTCAAGATGATTGAGTTAGCTCGCATACAAAACAAGTATCTCACACAGGAAAATATCTTGTTGAAGGATCATATCGCCGGACTCAAGGGCATTATCCGCAAGTTGGAGGAGCTTTTACGCTCGATGTGCGATTATCCACCATCATCATCACCACCTTCATCGCCTCCGAGGACATAATCACATGGGTATGGGCACTCCCCTTGGCAACCGCCAAGCTTGGGGGAGGTGCCCGGTATCGTATCACCATCACACTCCTATCTTTAATGTTTTACTTAGTTCGGTCCTTTTAGTAATATCTTGATCTAGTAGATTGAAGTTTTGGTATGAATTAGTTTCGAGTTTTGCTTTGTGATCCCTTCTATGTAATCGAGTCCGTGAACTATCTATAATAAAGATTAGGGTTGAGTCAAGGGCTTTGCTATCTTGCTATGATCTTGACAAAGTAGAAAGAATAAAAAGAATAAAAGAGTTCATATTGATCTTATGGATAGTAATGACTTCACATATAAAAAGTATGAGGCATAATAGTTGTTGAGAGTGGACAAACCTAGTTTTGGTCATCGTTGCAATTAATAGGAAGTAATAAGGAAAGAGAGGTTTTCACGTATAAATACACTATCTTGGACATCTTTTATGATTGTGAGCACTCATTAAGTATGACATGCTAAAGAGTTGATGTTGGACAAGGAATACAACGTAATGGGTTATGTTTTCTTACATCTCAGTTAAAGTATATTGTCATGGATCTTTCAAACATGTTGAGCTTGCCTTTCCCCCTCATGCTAGCCAAATTCCTTGCACCAAATATAGATACTACTTGTGCTTCCAAATATCCTTAAACCCAGTTTTGCCATGAGAGTCCACTATACTTACCTATGGATTGAGTAAGATCCTTCAAGTAAGTTGTCATGTTGCAAGCAATAAAAATTGCTCTCTAAATATGTATGACTTATTAGTGCGGAGAAAATAAGCTTTATACGATCGTGTGATATGGAAGTAATAAAAGCAACGGACTGCATAATAAAGGTTCATATCACAAGTGGCAATATAAAGTGACATTCTTTTGCATTAAGATTTTGTGCATCCAACCCTAAAAGCACATGACAACCTCTGCTTCCCTCTGCGAAGGGCCTATCTTTTACTTTATGCAAGAGTCAAGGTGATCTTCACCTTTCCCTTTTTAATTTTATCCTTTGGCAAGCACCTCGTGTTGGAAAGATCCTGATATTATATCGAATTGGATGTAAGTTAGCATGAACTATCATTGTTGACATCACCCAAAGGTGAATACGTTGGGAGGCAACATTATAAGCCCCTATCTTTCTTAGTGTCTGATTAAAACTCCATAACCATAAGTATTGCGTGAGTGTTAGAAATTGTAGAAGACTATATGATAGTTGAGTATGTGGACTTGCTGAAAAGCTCTATTTTTGACTCTTTCCGATGTTATGATAAATTGCAATTGCTTCAATGACTGAGATTATAGTTTGCTAGTTCTCAATAAAGTTTATGATCCATACTTAACATTGTGAATAGATTGTTACTTGAGCATGAGAAATCATATGACAAAATCTATTTATGTTGTTGTTATAAGAATGATCATGATGCCCTCATGTTCGTATTTTATTTTTATCGACACCTCTATCTCTGAACATGTGGACATATCTTTTGATATCGGCCTTCGCTTGAGGACAAGCGAGGTCTAAGCTTGGGGGAGTTGATACATCCATTTTGCATCATGCTTTTATATCGATATTTATTGCATTATGAGCTGTTATTACACGTTATGTCACAATACTTATGGTTATTCTCTCTTATTTTACAAGGTTTATCATGAAGAGGGAGAATGCTGGCAGCTGGGATTCTGGCTAGAAATGGAGCAAATATTGGAAACCTATTCTGCATAACTCCGAAAGTCCTGAAACTCCATGAAAGTCATTTTTGGAATTAATAAGAATTATTGGGCGAAGAAAATACCAGAGGGGGCCCACACCCTGGCCAGGAGGGTGGGGGGCGCGCCCCCCTTACTGGGCGTGCCCCCTGTCTCCTGGGGCCCCTGTTGGCCCTCCGGCGCCCATCTTCTGCTATATGAAGCCTCTTACCCTGGAAAAAATCATAAGAAAGCTTACGGGACGAAACTCCGCCACCACGAGGCGGAACCTTGGCGGAACCAATCTAGGGCTCTCGCAGAGCTGTTCTGCCGGGGAAACTTCCCTTTGGGAGGGGGAAATCATCACCATCGTCATCACCAAGGATCCTCTCATCGGGAGGGGGTCAATCTCCATCAAACATCTTCACCAGCACCATCTCCTCTCAAAACCCTAATTCATCTCTTGTATCCAATCTTGTATCCAAAACCACAAATTGGTACCTGTGGGTTGCTAGTAGTGTTGATTACTCCTTGTAGTTGATGCTGATTGGTTTACTTGGTGGAAGATCATATGTTCAGATCCTTAATGCATATTAATACTCCTCTGATCATGAACATGAATATGCTTTGTGAGTAGTTACGTTTGTTCCTCAGGACATGGGTGAAGTCTTGCTATTAGTAGTCATGTGAATTTGGTATTCGTTCAATATTTTGATGAGATGTATGTTGTCTCTCATCTAGTGGTGTTATGTGAACGTCGACTACATGACACTTCACCATTATTTGGGCCTAGAAGAAGGCATTGGGAAGTAATAAGTAGATGATGGGTTGCTAGAGTGACAGAAGCTTAAACCCTAGTTTATGCGTTGCTTCGTAAGGGGCTGATTTGGATCCACTAGTTTCATGCTATGGTTAGGTTTACCTTAATACTTCTTTTGTAGTTGCGGATGCTTGCAATAGGGGTTAATCATAAGTGGGATGCTTGTCCAAGAAAGGGCAGTACCCAAGCACTGGTCCACCCACATATAAAATTATCAAAGTACCGAACGCGAATCATATGAGCGTGAAGAAAACTAGCTTGACAATAGTTCCCATGTGTCCTCGGGAGCGCTTTTCTCATTATAAGAAATTGTCCAGGCTTATCCTTTGCTACAATAAGGATTAGGCCACCTTGCTGCGCTTTATTTACTTTCATTGCTTGTTACCCGTTACAAATTATCTTATCACAAAACTATCTATTACCTACAATTTCAGTGCTTGCAAAGAATACCTTACTGAAAACCGCTTGTCATTTCCTTCTGCTCCTCGTTGGGTTCGACACTCTTACTTCTAGAGGACTACGATAGATCCCCTATACTTGTGGGTCATCAGCATTAAGTAAGTTGACATGATGTAGACGAATTAACTCAAGCAATATGATGAAAACCCCATCTTGTTATCCTCGATGGCAACAATACATTACGTGCCTTGCTGCCCCTACTGTCACTAGGAAAGGACACCGCAAGATTGAACCCAAACCTAAGCACTTCTCCCATTGCAAGAAAGATCAATCTAGTAAGCCAAACTAAACCGATAATTCGAAGAGACTTGCAAACATATCAAATCATGCATATAAGAATTCGGAGAAGAACCAAATAATATTCATAGATAATCTTGATCATAAATCCACAATTCATCAGATCTCGGCAAACACACCACAAAAGAATATTACATCTAATAGATCTCCAAGAACATCGAGGAGAACGTGGTATTGAGAATCAAAGAAAGAGAAGAATCCATCTAGCTAATAACTATGGACCCGAAGGTCTGTGGTAAACTACTCACGCTTCATCGGAGAGGTAATGGTGTTAATGTAGAAGCCCTCCATGATCGAATCCCCCTCCGGCAGGACACCGGAAAAGGTCCCTAGATGGGATCTCATGGGTACAGAAGGTTGCGGTGGTGGAAAAGTGGTTTCGTGGCTTCCCTGGGTGTTTTCAGGGTATAAGAGTATATATAAGCGAAGGAACTACGTGAGGGGAGCTATGAGGGGCCCACGAGGGTGGGGAGCGTGCCCTCCTGCCTCTTGGCCCCCTCGTTGCATCCCCAACTTCATCTCCAAGTCTTCTGGTTTCCTTTCGGTCCAAGAAAGATCATCGCGAAGGTTTCATTCCGTTTGGACTCCGTTTGGTATTCCTTTTATGCGAAACTCTAAAATAGGCAAAAAAAGACAGAAACTGGCACTGGGCCTCGGTTAATAGGTTAGTCCCGAAAAAATATAAAATAGCATATAAATGCCTATTAAACATCCAAAATAGATAATATAATAGCATGGAACAATAAAAAATTATAGATACGTTGGAGACGTATCAAGCATCCACAAGCTTAATTCCTGCTCGTCCTCGAGTAGGTAAATGATAAAAACAGAGTTTTTGATGTGAAATGCTACCTAACATATTTATCCATGTAACTTTGTTTATTGTGGCATGAATGTTCAGATCCGAAAGATTCAAAACAAAATTTTAATATTGACATAAAAATAATAATACTTCAAGCATACTAACAAAGCAATCATGTCTTCTCAAAATAACATGGCCAAAGAAATCTATCCCTACAAAATCATATAGTCTATCTATGCTATCTTCATCACACAAAATATTTAAATCATGCACAACCCCGATGACAAGCCAAGCAATTGTTTCATACTTTTGATTTCTCAAACTTTTTCAATATTCACGCAATACATGAGCGTTTGCCATGGATATAGCACTATGGTGGAATAGAATATGGTGGTTGTGGATAAGACAAAAAGGAGAAGATAGTCTCACATCAACTAGGCGTATCAACGGGCTATGGAGATGCCCATCAATAGATATCAATGTGAGTGAGTAGGGATTGCCATGCACCGGATGCACTAGAGCTATAAGTGTATGAAAGCTCAAAAAGAAACTAAGTGGTTGTGAATCCAACTCGCTTGCTCATGAATACCTAGGGCACTTTGAGGAAGCCCATCATTGGAATATACAAGCCAAGTTCTATAATGAAAAATTTCCGGTAGTATATGAAAGTGACAACATAGGAGACTCTCTATCATGAAGATCATGGTGCTACTTTGAAGCACAAGTGTGTTAAAAGGATAGTAACATTGTCCCATCTCTCTTTTTCTCTCATTTTTTTATTTGGGCCTTTTCTCTTTTTTATGGCCTCTTTTTTTCTTTTTTTTATTATTTTTCGTCCGGAGTCTCATCCCGACTTGTGGGGGAATCATAGTCTCCATCATCCTTTCCTCACATGGGACAATGCTCTAATAATGAAGATCATCACACTTTTATTTACTTAATTACAACTCAATACTTAGAACAAATTATGACTCTATGTGAATGCCTCCGGCGGTGTACCGGGATGTGCAATGAATCAAGAGTGGCATGTATGAAAAAATTATGAACGGTGGCTTTGCCACAAATACGATGTCAACTACATGATCATGCAAAGCAATATGACAATGATGGAGCGTGTCATAATAAATGGAACGGTGGAAAGTTGCATGGCAATATATCTCGGAATGGCTATGGAAATGCCATAGTAGGTAGGTATGGCGGCTTTTTGAGGAAGGTAATGGTGGGTGTTATGGTACCAGTGAAAGTTGCGCGGCACAAGAAGAACTCACATACTTATTGCAAAAATCTATTAGTTATCAAAACGAAGTACTACGCGCATGCTCCTTGGGGGATAGATTGGTAGGAAAAGACCATCTCTCGTCCCCGACCGCCACACATAAGGAAGACAATCAATAAATAAATCATGCTCCAACTTCATCACATAACAGATCACCATACGTGCATGCTACGGGAATCACAAACTTTAACACAAGTATCTCTCAAATTAACAACTACTCTACTAGCAAGACTCTAATATCACCATCTTCATATCTCAAAACAATCATAAAAAATCAAACTTCTCATAGTATTCAATGCACTTTATTTGAAAGTTTTTTATTATATCCCTCTTGGATGCCTATCATATTAGGACTAAATTTATAACCAAAATTACCATGCTGTTCTAAAAGACTCTCAAAATAATATAAGTGAAGCATGAGAGTTCAACAATTTATATAAAATAAAACCACCACCGTGCTCTAAAAAGATATAAGTGAAGCACTAGAGCAATATTGCCTAGCTCAAAAGATATAAGTGAAGCACATAGATTATTCTAATAAATCACGATTCATGCGTGTCTCTCCCAAAAGGTGTGTATATCAAGGATTACTGTGGTAAATTAAAAAGCAAATACTCGAATCATACAAGATGCTCCAAGCAAAACACATATCATGTGATGAATAAAAATATAGCCTCAAGTAAAGTTACCGATAGACGAAGGCATCCCCAAGCTTAGGCTTTTGGTAGTCCTTGAATTTTACCTTGGGGTGCCTTGGGCATCCCCAAGCTTAGGCTCTTTCCACTCCTTATTCCAAAGTCCATAAAATCCTTACCCAAAACTTGAAAACTTCACAACACAAAACTCAACAGAAAATCTCATGAGCTCCGTTAGTATAAGAAAATAAATCACCACTTCAAGGTACTGTTGAAAACTCATTATTTATTTATATTGGTGTAATATATACTGTATTACAACTTCTCCATGGTTCATACCCCCCGATACTACTCATAGATTCATCAAAATAAGCAAACAACACGCGGAAAACAGAAGCTGTCAAAAACAGAATAGTGTGTAGTAATATGTAACTCCCGAATACTTATGTAAATCTACAAATCCTACCAAATTAGGAAAACCTGAGAAACTTGTGTATCAATCCATAGAAAGAAGAATAAGATCAAAAGCACGTTTATGTGAATTTTCAAAACTAATTTACTAAGCGCAAAAGTTTCTGATTTTCAGCAGGATCAACACAACTATCACCGTAAGCTATCCTAAAGGTTCTACTTACCACAAACACTAATTAAAACTTAAAACCACATCTAACCAGAGGATAGATGAATTATTTATTACTAAACAGGAACAAAAACCAAAGAACAAAAAATAAAATTGGGTTGCCTCCCAAGAAGCGCTGTCGTTTAACGCCCTTAGCTAGGCATGGATAATTTCAATGATGCTCACATAGAAGAATTGAAACACAAAGAGAGCATCGTAAAAAACGTGACAAACACATCTAAGTCTAACATACTTACTATGCATAGGCATTTTATAAACAAAAAATTTATCAAGGCAAGCAAAAACTAGCATATGCAAGGAAGAAGAAAGAGACGATAGCAATCTCAACATGAAGAGATGTAATTTAGTAACATGAAAATTTCTAAAACCATATTTTCCTCTCTCTCATAATAATTACATGTAGCATCATAAGCAAATTCAAAAATATAGCTATCTCAAGACATATTCTCAACACGATCCACATGCATGCAAAGTTGACACTCCTACAAAATAGTGGGATTAACATTAACTAAAGTCATGACCTCTCCAACCCCACTTTTCTCAAAAATTTCATAAGATTGAACATTCTCCAAATATGTGGGATCTAAAGTTCACACTCTTCCAAACCCACTTTCAATAATACTGCAAACACTATTATCCATCTCATATTCATCATGGGGCTTAAAAAAAATTTCAAGATCATAAGAAGAATCACCCCAATCATGATCATTGCAACAAGTAGTGGACATAACAAAACTAGCATCCCCAAGCTTAGGGTTTTGCATATTACTAGCACAATTGACATTAATAGAATTTATAATAGCATCATTGCAATCATGCTTTTCATCGAAGGAACTAACAAGTATGGGTGCAATAGCAACAATCTCATGTTTATCATAAGGGACTATAGCAAATTCATCTCCATAAATATTGGCATCATGGCCACAAGAATAGCAAGCATCATGTTCATCATGGGATATTTCAATCAAATCATCGAAATCATAATTATCTGTAGATTCATGCATATTGATACGTCTCCAATGTACCTACTTTTCCAAACACTTTTGCCCTTGTTTTGGACTCTAACTTGCATGATTTGAATGAAACTAACCCGGACTGACGATGTTTTCAGCAGAACTGCCATGATGTTGTTTTATGTGTAGAAAAGAAAAGTTCTTGGAATGTCCTGAAAATCCACGGAGGCACTTCATTGGAATTAATAAGAATTTCTGGGCGAAAGATATACACCAAGGGGCCCACAGGCTGTCCACGAGACAGGGGGGCGCCCCCCCCCAGGGCGCGCCCTCCTATCTCGTGGGCCCCTGGACCTCCATCGACCTCAACTCCAACTCCATATATTCACGTTCGGGGAGAAAAAAATCAAGGAGAAAGTTTCATCGCGTTTTACGACACGGAGCCGCCGCCAAGCCCTAATCTCTCTCGGGAGGGCTGATCTGGAGTCCGTTCGGGGTTCCGGAGAGGGGGATTCATCGTCGTCGTCATCATCAACCATCCTCCATCACCAATTTCATGATGCTCACCTCCGTGCGTGAGTAATTCCGTCGTAGGCTTGCTGGATGGTGATGGGTTGGATGAGATTTACCATGTAATCAAGTTAGTTTTGTTAGGGTTTGATCCCTAGTATCCACTATATTCTGAGATTGATGTTGCTATGACTTTGCTATGCTTAATGCTTGTCACTAGGGCCCGAGTGCCATGATTTCAGATCTGAACCTATTATGTTTTCATGAATATATATGTGTTCTTGATCCTATCTTGCAAGTCTATAGTCACCTATTATGTGTTATGATCCGACAACCCCGAAGTGACAATAATCGGGATACTTCTCGGTGATGATCGTAGTTTGAGGAGTTCATGTATTCACTATGTGCAATGCTTTGTTCCGGTTCTCTATTAAAAGGAGGCCCTAATATCCCTTAGTTTCCGCTAGGACCCCGCTTCCACGGGAGGGTAGGACAAAAGATGTGATGCAAGTTCTTTTCCATAAGCACATATGACTATTTACGGAATACATGCCTACATTACATTGATGAATTGGAGCTAGTTTTGTGTCACCCTATGTTATAACTATTACATGAGGAATCGCATCCGGCATAATTATCCATCACTGATCCATTGCCTATGAGCTTTTCATATATTGTTCTTCGCTTATTTACTTTTCTGTTGCTACTGTTACAACTACTACAAAACCCCAAAAACATTTATCTTTACTTTTTCTACCATTACTTTTATTATCATACCACTTTTGCTACTAAACACTTTGCTGTAGATACTAAGTTATCCAGGTGTGGTTGAATTGACAACTCAACTGCTAATACTCAAGAATATTCTTTGGCTCCCCTTGTGTCGAATCAATAAATTTGGGTTGAATATTTTACCCTCGAAAGTTGTGGTGATCCCCTACACTTGTGGGTTATCAAGACAAATTTTTGGCGCCATTGCCGGGGAGCATAGCTCTATTCTCTGAGTCACTTGGGATTTATATCTGTTGATCACTATAAAGAACTTGAAAGACGAGCGAACTACTATTTTGCCCTCAACTACGAGGGGAGGTAAGGAACTGCCATCTAGCCTTGCACTAGATTCTCCTTCCGTTATTAGTAGGCTTGTGACACCTAAACCTGCTACTGCTATGAATTCTGATATGTTGCATGTTATTGATGATGCCACTTCTGCTATGCATGATGAAACTACTTCTGTGCGTGATACTACTTTGTCATTAGGTGAATTTCTTGATGAACAACTTGCTAGAGTTAGGGGGATGAAATTACTGAAGATCCTATTACTGATGATAGTGATGATGAAGGTTCTCCCAATGATTATGTATTGCCTGTTGTTCCTAAGGGTTATGTTATGAATGAAGAAGCTGCTAGGGAAATCCTTGATTGCAATGATAGATATGATCTTAAGAAATTATTAGCTAAATGGAAGCAGTAGTCTCTTAATCCTAGAATGAAACCTGACCCTGCTTTTGCTACTTCGCCTATCTGTGTTACTGATAAGGATTATGAATTCTCTGTTGATCCTGAAATTATTACTTTAGTTGAATCTGATCCTTTTTATGGCCTTGAATCTGAAACTGTTGTGGCACATCTTACCAAGTTGAATGATATAGCCACCCTGTTTACTAATGATGAGAAGTCTCGCTATTATTATATCTCTCATTAAAGGGTGATGCTAAGACTTGGTATAATTCTCTTGCTCCTGGTTGTGTGCGTAGTCCCCAGGATATGATTTATTACTTCTCTGCTAAATATTTCCTGCTCATAAGAAACAAGCTGCCTTGTGGGAAATATATAATTTTGTGCAAATCAAAGAAGAGAGTCTCCCACAAGCTTGGGGGAGGCTTCTCCGGTTACTTAATGCTTTGCCTGATCATCCTCTTAAGAAAAATGAAATACTTGATATCTTTTATAATGGACTAACCGATGCTTCCAAGGACTACTTGGATAGTTGTGCTGGTTGTGTTTTCAGGGAAAGAACAATGGACGAAGATGAAATACTATTGAATAATATGTTGACTAATGAAAATAATTGGACTCTTCCTGAGCCAATTCCTGAAGTAATTCCTGAACCAATTGAGCCAACTCCTGAGCCTATTCCTAAACCCACTCAAACTCGTTAGCAAATATGCTTCTATGGTTGCTACTCAAGCTGAGCAAGTACTTAAATCTCAAAATGATTTGCTTGAGGAACTAAATAATAAAAATGACTTTGCTGTTAGAGTGGCTACTAGAACTGGTAGAATGACTAAGGCCACCCTAAGAGAATCAAGCAAGATTCTCAGAGAAATAATTTAGAGGCACCTAGTTCTTCTAAAAAGAAGAAAAAGAAAAACGATAGAACTTTGCATGCTTCTAGTGAACCTACTGTAGACACACTTGAGAATCCCAATGATATTTCTATTTCTGATGCTGAAACACAATCAGGTGATGAACATGAACCTAGTGATAATGCTATTGATAATGTTCATGTTGATGCTCAACCTAGCAAAAACAATGATGTAGAGATTGAACCTACTGTTGATCTTGATAACCCACAATCAAAGAATCAACATTATGATAAGAGAGATTTTGTTGCTAGGAAGCACGATAAAGAAAGAGAACCATGGGTTCAGAAACCCATGCCCTTTCCTCCTAAACCATCCAAGTCAAAGGATGATGAGGATTTTGAGCGCTTTGCTGAAATGATTAGACCTATTTTCTTACGTATGTGTTTAACTGATATGCTCAAAGTAAATCCTTATGCTAAGTATATGAAGGATATCATTACAAATAAAAGAACGATACCGGAAGCTGAAATTTCCACCATGCTTGCTAATCACACTTTTAAGGGTGGTATACCAAAGAAACTTGGAGATCCGGGTGTACCAACTATACCATGATCCATTAAAAGAAATTATGTTAGAACTGCTTTATGTGATCTTGGAGCCGGTGTTAGTGTTATGCCTCTCTCTTTATATCGTAGACTTGAATTGAATAAGTTGACACCTACTAAAATATCTTTGCAAATGGCCGATAAATCAACCACTATACCTGTCGGTATTTGTGAGGATGTGCCTGTTGTGGTTGCAAATGTCACTATCTTAACGGACTTTGTTATTCTTGATATTCCCGTGGAAGATAGTATGTCGATTATCCTTGGTAGACCTTTTCTTAATACTGCCGAGGCTGTTATTGATTGCAACAAAGGCAATGCCACTTTTCATATTAATGGTAATGAGCATACGGTACACTTTACGAGGAAACAATCTCAAGTTCATACCATCAATTCTATTGGACAAGTTCCAACTATTATTATTGGAGGTTTTAAATTTCCTCTCCCTATTGTAAAGAAAAAGTATGATATTCTTATTGTTGGGGATTTTCATATCCCCATTGAGGTAACTTAGTGTTATTCGGAATTTCTCCGGTTCCGTGTTATTTGGAATGAGTTTGTTAACAAGACTTGATCAACCTTGTTAGTGGGTTCATTTTGATGATCACAAGATGGATGAAACTAGAAGGCACAACCTTCTGTACCCTATTTTTACTTTCTGTTATTTAGAATAAATAAAGCAAAAATAGTATTATCTGTCTGTTTTCTAAATTATCCGTGCATTAAAAAATAGTCCGAAAATAAAAGTGCTCCAAATGCCCTGCAAGTTTAGTATGATTTTTTCTGGAATATTTGAGGATTTTAGGCACTGAAATCACAGTAGGAGGGGCAAGCACGAGGCCACGAGATTGGAGGGCGCCCCCCCTATAGGGCACGCCCCCTGTCTCGTGGGCCCCTGGTGGCCCCCCTCCACTTATGCCAGCACCCACACACTTCATCTTCTACCCAAAAAAATCCCCATCCAGCTCAAGCGCGAGTTCTAGCTCGTTTTGCTGCGATTTTTGATCTCTTAGCTCAAAGCTCCATTCACAAAACTGCTTTGGGAGATTGTTGCTTGGTATGTGACTCCTCCATTGGTCCAAATAGTTTTTGTTCTAGTGCTTTATTCATTGCAAATTTTTGATGCATAGGTGACCATGTTCTTGAGCTTGCATGTTAAATTTTTGAGGTCCCAAGCAATTCCAATGCATGATATAGGCTCTAGGCACTTGTAGGAGTAGTTGCTACCATTCTTGTTTAGTTTTATTCACTTTTATTTTGAAGTTACTAAAATTTCAGAAATTTTCAGAAAAAGAATTATGCTTAGAAGAATGTACCAAGGTGGTTCCTCGGCAAAGAAAGGGCCAAGGATTTCTATACGTGAGCAAGATGTTGAGTTGCCGAGGGACGCAAATGTACGGGCTTGTGAGTGGCCATCCGATGATTTTATGGTCGAAGCAGGCTTCAAGGAGGAATTTGACGCGTATGTGCATAATGCCGAGCTGGAGGACTTCTTACAAGATAAGTGTCCTCAATACTATCAATTGACTGATTCCTTTGTGCGGAGGTTCCAATATATTTGTGCGCGTAATTCTCCTAGTGTCATGTTTGATATTTATGATACATCTTATACCATGGATTTAGAGGATTTCACAACTGCTTGCAAACTCCCGCAGTGGGGTAATATTAATGATCCTCCCAAATCTGAATTTAGAGATTTTCTTGCTAGTATTACTATGGGAGAATCTAGGGACATAGCACAAGCTACCATAGGAAGCATTCATTTTCCTGCTATAAATTATTTTGCTCTCTTTATTGGTAGATGCATTAAAGGTAAAGACGAGGCATGTCACATGTGTGTCCTTGATCTTTGTGTCCTCAAGAGTGTTGTGTCAGGTTATAAAGGTTATTACTTGGGGGCAATAGTTGCACGTAGGTTGCAGAATAATAGTAGAAAGGGAGATTTATTTGGAGGAATTTATGCAACCTGTGTGGCTAATTATCTTAATATAGCCCCACGAGAGGGGGATATGATTTTACCTCCTGTTTATTTGGATAAAGAAGCTATGTTCAATCATCAATTTCTTGCGAGGAATGAACAATTCCTCCATTATCGACTAATCTATGACAGACGCAACACCGTCCATGTTACTCTTCCTGCTCCCTACCTTTTTGATTATCAGGAAAAAGGAAGATATGTTGTCACCAGGGAGGAAGCAGCTGAACACGAGAGGGGAGCGGAGGCAGCTCGCCAACACGCTGCAGCTCAGGAGGCGGTTGCTGTTGCATCTCAATACAACCCCAGTTTCACTTATGGATATTAGCCGGGCGGTCCTTGGTATTAGACCAACTTAGGCCAAAAGCCTAAGCTTGGGGGAGTACGTATTTCTCACCGACTTTACATTCATGTTCACACACTAGTCGTCGGTGCTCATACTCTTTCATTATATTATCCATGCTAGTTTAAATTTCTTTTTCTCGCTTTCTTCTTTTGTTTTTGATAAACTTTAAGAGAAACCGGAAAAAAATAGTTAGTTTAATTTCCATGCTTGTAGTAGAATTAAAATGAAAACCCAAAAAGATTTCTCATTCTTCTTTTACTTGTTGGGAGCTTTCCTGTGTAAATAGTTTTATTTTCTTTTCTTTCTTTTGGGGGTCGAGAAGACTATATTGAAAATGCTTAGTGGCTCTTATATGCATGATTGTTTAGTTAACTTAGAGCCCATATTACCCTGTCTTCTCTCTTGAGTTGAATGCTTGCAGATTCCAGCTTAGTCACATGCACTCTTATTATTGTACACATCATTCAGTCGTGCAAGTGAAAGGCAATAATGACGATATATGATGGACTTATTGGGATGAGAAAAGCTGGTATGAACTCGACCTCTCTTGCTTTTGTAAATATGATGATTCATCGTTTCTGAGTCAGCTATAATGAAGTAAACATATTTGCAATGACATTTATAGATTATAGTTGCTTGTGCCATGCTTGATTAGCTATGAGTTATAATGGTTTACCTTGTGTGCCAACATGCTATTAGAATGATTATGATGTGATATGGTGGGATGGTATCCTCCTTTGAATGAATTGAGTGACTCGACTTGGCACATGTTTACGCATGTAGTTGAATCAAATCTACATAGCCTTCATGATATTTATGTTCATGGTGGATTATATCCTACTCATGCTTGTATTCGGTGTGAATTAATTTTAATGCATGTTTATGACTGTTGTCGCTCTCTCAGTTGGTCGCTTCCCAGTCTTTTGCTAGCCTTCACCTGTACTAAGCGGGAATACCACTTGTGCATCCAAACTCCATAAACCCCAAAGTTGTTCCATATGAGTCCACTATACCTACCTATATGCAGTATTTACCTACTATTCCAAGTAAATTTGTATGTGCCAAACTCCAAACCTTCAAATGAAATTATGTTTTGTATGCTCGAGCAGCTCATGTTACAACTAGGGCTGCCTATATCTTCCATGCTAGGTGGGTTATTCTCAAGAGGAGTGGACTCCGCTCCTCATGCACGAGAAAGGGCCGATAACCGGGATGCCCAGTCCCATGATCCAAAAAGATCAAAGCAAATCAAAATAATTAAACAAAACTCCCCGAGGGCTGTTGTTAGTTGGAGGCACTCATTGTTTCGAGCAAGCCATGGATTGATGCTTGTTGGTGGATGGGGGAGTATAAACCTTTACCATTCTGTTTGGGAACTGCCTGTAATGCATGTAGTATGGAAGATACAGCCATCTCATAGTTGTTGCGTTGACAGTGAAAGTATGCCGCTCAAAATGTTATTCAATCTCTATTTTAAAATCGAGCTCTGGCACCTCTACAAATCCCTGCTTCCCTCTGCGAAGGGCCTATCTATTTACTTTTATGTTGAGTCATCACCCTTCTTATTAAAAGCACCCGCTGGAGAGCACACTGTCATTTGCATTCATTTCTATTGGTTTATATTGGGTATGACTTGACTGGATCTCTTTTACCATGAATTACAATGTTTAGTCAGTCCTTGATCTTTAAAGGTGCTCTGCATTTATGTTTTGCGGTCTCAGAAAGGGCTAGCGAGATACCATTTTGTTATATCATGTTATGATTATTTTGAGAAAGTTTTGTCATCCGAGTTTTATTATTATGGCTAGCTAGCTGATTATGCTATTGATATGAGTAATTGTGAGACCTAAGTGTTATTGTGAGTATGGTTAGTTCATAGTATTTGCTGAAACTTGAATGCTGGCTTTTCATGTTACAACAACAAGAGCAAACAGAGTTTGTAAAAGTTTTTCTTTATCACTTTCAGTTTATCAACTGAATTGCTTGAGGACAAGAAAAGGTTTAAGCTTGGGGGAGTTGATACGTCTCCAACGTATCTACTTTTCCAAACACTTTTGCCCTTGTTTTGGACTCTAACTTGCATGATTTGAATGAAACTAACCCGGACTGATGCTGTTTTCAGCAGAACTGCCATGATGTTGTTTTATGTGTAGAAAAGAAAAGTTCTCGGAATGTCCTGAAAAATCCACGGAGGCACTTTTTGGAATTAATAAGAATTTCTGGGTGAAAGATATACACGAGGGGGCCCACAGGCTATCCACGGGACAGGGGGCGCCGCCCCTAGGGTGCGCCCTCCTATCTCGTGGCCCCCCTGGACCTCCACCGACCTCAACTCCAACTCCATATATTCACGTTCAGGGAGAAAAAAATCAAGGAGAAAGTTTCATCGCGTTTTACGACACGGAGCCGCCGCCAAGCCCTAATCTCTCTCGGGAGGGCTGATCTGGAGTCCGTTCGGGGTTTCGGAGAGGGGGATTCATCGCCGTCGTCATCATCAACCATCCTCCATCACCAATTTCATTATGCTCACTGCCGTGCGTGAGTAATTCGATCGTAGGCTTCCTGGACGGTGATGAGTTGGATGAGATTTACCGTGTAATCAAGTTAGTTTTGTTAGGGTTTGATCCCTAGTATCTACTATATTCTGAGATTGATGTTGTTATGACTTTGCTATGCTTAATGCTTGTCACTAGGGCCCGAGTGCCATGATTTCAGATCTGAACCTATTATGTTTTCATGAATATATGTGTGTTCTTGATCCTATCTTGCAAGTCTATAGTCACCTATTATGTGTTATGATCCGACAACCCCGAAGTGACAATAATCGGGATACTTCCCGGTGATGACCGTAGTTTGAGGAGTTCATGTATTCACTATGTGCTAATGCTTTGTTCCGGTTCTCTATTAAAAGGAGGCCTTAATATCCCTTAGTTTTCGCTAGGACCCCGCTTCCACGGGAGGGTAGGACAAAAGATGGCATGCAAGTTCTTTTCCATAAGCACGTATGACTATTTACGGAATACATGCCTACATTACATTGATGAATTGCAGCTAGTTTTGTGTCACCCTATGTTATAACTATTACATGAGGAATCGCATCCGGCATAATTATCCATCACTGATCCATTGCCCACGAGCTTTTCATATATTGTTCTTTGCTTATTTACTTTTCCGTTGCTACTGTTACAACTACTACAAAAACCCAAAAACATTTATCTTTACATTTGCTACTGTTACTTTTATTATCATACCACTTTTGCTACTAAACACTTTGCTGCAGATACTAAGTTATCCAGGTGTGGTTGAATTGACAACTCAAATGCTAATACTCAAGAATATTCTTTGGCTCCCCTTGTGTCGAATCAATAAATTTGGGTTGAATACTTTACCCTCGAAAGCTGTTGCGATCCCCTACACTTGTGGGTTATCACATATCATTATTTTCTTCCAAAGCAATGGTCATTCTCTCAATAAATTCTTTAACATAGACATTATGAGCGTAGTTTTCATAGCAATATTTAAGTATGTCAAAATGTTCAGATTTGTAGGGAGTAATATCATACTTTCCAATCAAAGAAGCAACTTCATAAGCACCCTTAAAAGCAACAAATTCTTTAATTGGTTTGATATCATGGTAATTATAAACACCCTTTGCATAAGAAGATAAGATTTCATTATCATTAAACTCGCATAGGTAGGAAAGGTGTTTTTTAGGGTTATTAGAGACACAAGTAAAATCATAAATTTCACAAAGATTCCAAGCATAACACAGCAAATTATTTATTTTATTCCATAAGACTCTCCCTTTTTCAGATATATGGTGACGCACAAAATGAGCATGCTCATCTAAAGATTTTCCCTCAACTAAACTAGTTGGGGTTTCAACACGAGCACAAATAGATCTAAGAAGATCCAAGTAGAACACTTTAAGTGGATCCATATCAATAGAGTTTTAGCAAGAAAAGATGCAAGCAAATAGAATGCACATGGAAACACAAACAAAAAGAAATACGGGAGGAAGGCGAAGAAAAGGAAAATCTTTTCGAAAATCATTTTAGAGGTGGGTGTCGGTGTCAATACCGGCAGATCTCGGGTAGGGGGTCCCGAACTGTGCGTCTAGGCGGATGGTAACAGGAGACAAGGGACACGATGTTTTACCCAGGTTCGGGCCCTCTTGATGGAGGTAAAACCCTATGTCCTGCTTGATTAATATTGATGATGTGTGTTACAAGAGTAGATCTACCACGAGATCAAGGAGGCTAAACCCTAGAAGCTAGCCTATGGTATGATTGTTGTTCGTCCTATGGACTAAAGCCATCTGGTTTATATAGACACCGGAGAGGGCTAGGGTTACACAGAGTTGGTTACAATGGTAGGAGATCTACATATCCGTATCGCCAAGCTTGCCTTCCACGCCAAGGAAAGTCCCATCCAGACACGGGACGAAGTCTTCAATCTTGTATCTTCATAGTCTTGGAGTCCGGCCAATGATGATAGTTTGGCTATCCGGACACCCCCTAGTCCAGGACTCCCTCAGTAGCCCCTGAACCAGGCTTCAATGACGGCGAGTCCGGCGCGCATATTGTCTTCGGCATTGCAAGGCGGGTTCCTCCTCCGAATAATTTATAGAAGATTGTGAACACCAGGATAGTGTCCGGCTCTGCAAAATAAATTCCACGTACCACCATAGAGAGAATAATATTCACACAATGTTCAATCTGCTGACGTATTTGGTGGCGTGACGTCACACCACTACCAAGCCTTTACTCGAATTGTTTTTATTGTACCACCTCAGCGTGTTTAGCGAAGTGGTTTCCTTGGCACGTCTTGTTGAAGCAGAGATCGTGTTCCCCTTATTCCGGGATTCCCATCAATACGGACGTGGGTAACCCAACCGCGCCATTGATTGCGGCTCTTGGGAGATAAGCGAGTTTTATCAGGCCGGTGGGGACACAGGTTTTTGTCCGCCCATATAAGGGGATAAAGATCCAACCCTTGTACCTGCGCCTTCTTCCTCCTTGGCTTATCCATCTCCGTGAACTCGAGCTCCAGCGCCCAAGTCTGCACATCTCACCTCAACCTTCTCCAACTATGTCCGGAGCGGGAGGCAAGTGGATGGCCTCCTCCGTCACGGAGGGGCACATCCAGAAGCTGCGCAGCGCCAGATATTTGTCCAGCAACATCGCGCACCGGCTCCCCAATGAGGGAGAGCTCATCCCCACCCCCAGGCCCCATGAGAGGGTAGTATTCCTCCGCGGACTGGGCTTCCCACTCCATCCCTTTGTCCGGGGGCTCATGTTCTACTACGGCCTGGATTTCCATGATCTGGCCCCGAATTTCATCCTCAACATCTCGGCATTCATCATCGTGTGTGAGGCCTTCCTCTGCATCCAGCCTCACTTCGGCTTGTGGCTCAAGACCTTTAGTATCAAGCCGAAGGTTGTGAAGGGCAGTCAAGCGGAGTGCGGAGGCGCCATGGTGGGCAGGATGTCCCATGTTACTTGGCTTGAGGGCACTTTCGTGGAAACATTAAGGGGTGGCAATCAGGGTGGTTCTACATCACCGAGCCGCGTGACCCTGAATGGGCAGCGGCCCCCGAATTCAGATCTGGCATCCCCACACAGCTCACCACCTGGAAAGAGAGCGGCCGGACATGGGGTGATTCGGAGGAGCTGACCGGACTCCAAGCCTGCATCCAAAAGCTAGTGGACAAGAAGCTCAAGCTTGTCAACGTAGTCCAGGTCATGCTCATCCGCCGGATTCTCCCGTGCCAACGACGGGGCTTCAATATGTGGGAGTTCGATCCGGTGCAGCACAAGACTTTGAGCGGGCTCTTCGACACTACATACGAAGACGTCTGGAGGGTGCTGTTTAAGGGTGCCGAGGCCCCCGCATCCGCTACCGAAGATCGCAGATTCAGCTCGCAGCGTCCAGCTGACGAGGTAAGCGATTTTGCCCTTTACGGGATGCTTGTTTTCCATAGTTTGACTCTATGCGGGATCTAAACTCCCTCTCTTTTGACATGACTGGCTGGAGAAGGCCGAACAGACTATCTGTCCGGCCCCATTACCAGAGGACCCAGCGGACGCCCGCTTAACGGGGCTGCTGGCTCCGGCACCCCATGTGGTGCCGGAGAAGAAGGCCAAGAAGAAGGCCACGGGCACTCGGAAGAGTTCCCGTTTTTAGGTGTTATCGGATGATGACTCCGAGGCAGACTCCTCCCACAAAGGCCAGGACGAGAAGAAGAAAGCCTCTCCCCCAGCGGGGGGAGGGAAGAAAAGGAAGGCCTCCCCAACGAGGGAGGCCGAAGGGTCCAAGAAGGGAAGGATTCTTCCCCCGGACTGCTCTGCCAACGCCGGTGACGATGACGAGGATTGGCCCCCAAGGGCCAAGCCCCTGGCGAGATCGTAAGTATCCGGACTCCCGAATAACTTTATAATTTTTCTTTTCGCCACATGGTGTCTTTCTAATGCCGCATACAACCCTGCAGTCCGCCCAATGATGATCTTCCCGCTTCGTCGAGCGGGTCCTTGGGTGCGTCGGATATGGATTCCCTTCCGACCGCCTCCACCCCCCGTGATGCGGACGATGCCGAGGTGGGATCCCGGGAAGGGACCTACCAGGAGGAGGAGGCCCCGGAGGTGTCGCGGAACAACCTCCCGGACTTTGCACCGGACTCGGCCCCAGAACCCATAGTGGCTCCGGAGTTCAGCGGGCGGCCCCTTCGTAAGAAGGGCAAGACCGTGACGCCGGCAGCCTCCGTCCAACCGGAGGCGCCGGATAGCTTGCTGGAGGCGCTCAATGGCGCCTCCATCGAAGAGGAACACCGCACTGTTATGAGTGCGGTGATTCAGAAGGTTCAGCTCGCCAAGAGCGGGCTGACCGAAGCCTGCAGCAGCCTTCTAACAGGCTTTGAGGTAAGAATTTTGATATATGTAAAATAGTACCGCATAGACAGTAGCCCCTGATGCTCGGTTCGGTGTTCGGAAAGAAAAGCCGGACTGAGGATCTAAAAAGATATACGCAGGAGTCATAAAAAATATGTCAATATGGGATTGTAGGCTGTGCTGCTGACCTCTGCCGCACTGACTGCAGAGGTCAATACTTTGAAGCAAAGCCTCGAGCGGTCCGAGAACAAGCTCGGCCGTGCCAAGAAGCAGCTCGAGGACAATGAAGGTGAGTAACACCTTATTAAAAATGTACCTTACAGAAAAGGATTTTGGTTGCAAGAAGAATGACAAGGATAACGTGGGTATTGCAGGGGCCACAAGCGAGGTGGCGACCCTAAAGGAGGCGGTGTCCGCGGCTGAACATAATGTGGCCGCGGAACGCACCGAGCGAGAGAGGCAGGAGGCGCGGGTGGCGGAGGTACGACAAGAGCTCCAGGATCTCGTGGAAAAACACAAGAGTTTGGAGCGTGACTCGAAGACTCGAGAGTCCGAGCTTGCAACGGCTCTTGAGAGTGCCAAAGCCGCTAAGGCAGAAGCCTATAAGGCCCTCCAGGAAGTCGAGGCGTTGAAGAAAATAGCGGCGGGTAAGGCATTTTTCATGCAAAGTAAGCATGTGAGTGTGAATTACCTATCACTTACCCGAATTCAGAGCTCTCCAGGAGCGTTCGCAGATCTGCCCCGCAGCGAGTCCGATGCTGCCGCTTTCTACAGGGCCAAGGAGGGGAGCTCGACGGAGAAGGTCTTCTGGTCTCAGTATGCTAAGGCCGGACATCCGGTGCCCCTTAGCGACCAGCTGAAGCAGCTGGTCGAGCTCCACAAGGTGGCCGAACAGGCCATGAAGGGCCTCATAGTTCGGCTAGGGCCTAAGGAGGCCATGCCTAGGAGCTACTTCGGCCTGGTGCGGCGGCTGGTGGATGCGTGTCCATGGGTTGAAGTCATCAAGCACTCCGCCTGTATTGAAGGTGCCCGTCGGGCCCTTGCCCGCGCAAAGGTGCACTGGGGCAAGATGGATGCTCAGAAGCTTATGACGGACGCGCCACCGCAGGGCAAGGAGCATCGCACGCCCGAGATGTATTATAAGAGTGTCCTGAAGGGTGCCCGCATTATTGCGGGTAAGTGCTCCAAAGATGTAATATTTGAGTAGACTCGCATTTTGTTATCCTATGCGCTGAAAACTTAGTTCATATGCGCTAAGCAACGCTTGTTAATTTAAAATATTACCTTCTGTGCGGCTGTTTATCAAATCTGAGAGATGGCAAGTCGTCGGCTTCAGCCCCCATGCCACGAGTGCTGGGGTGTTCGGGATAAATTTGAGCACTCTTGTTCCCATTTTTGGGTCCATCTAGGGAGGTGCTCAACACAACGAACAAGGCAACCGGACTTATAATGCTTGAACACTCTCACTTAGCCATAGAATTCTATAATTTTAAATTTTGGCGAAGCCCCTAGTATTCGGAAGGCCGAATTTGGGGCGCTATCCACGCCTGGGCCGGACAAAGCCGGCTCCTCGCTCTAAGCGGCATAAGTCTTTAGGGACTCGCAAAAAACCTCTCGAACAGCAACCAGCTCTCGCCTCATCATGACGGTCAGTTTTAGCTTTCTCCACTGAGGCGCTCGCCCAGCTCAACTGGGGCACAATCGCAGTGGTTCTCCCAGTGCTACCTTAGCCGATGCAATGGAACGTAAGGTACCAAAACATGGGAGCCGGGCAAACCCAACTATTGACCCAAGACATGATTCGGAGGTGATGCATATAATGCTATAAGTTCGGGGTGCCACACTTGTGAAAGTGTTCGGACTTATCACACCATGATGCGGGAAACATAAGCCCCTGGTGTATTTAGCCGTACCAAAATGTACGGATGCAACATGTCATAAATGAACATATGTATAAGAAAGAAATGCAATTGGAAGCAAAAAGGTGCTGCATTACTTATTCAAGAAAAACTGTTGTGAATGCAGAACGATACAAATGGTGCGATAAGCAAGGGATGGGACTATTAAACATGTCCCCCTCCAGGGGTAGGCTGCGGAATGGTGTATAAAACAGATTTAATGCTCGTAATGGAGACCACCTGGATATTCGTTGTAGCCTTTCTCCTTCCCTGGCTGTTGCATCGTGAGTTCGGCAGGTCTGCTGCCGGACAGGGCCTCTGACGAACGGAGTCCTGTGGGTAAAAAAAAGGAAAAAAAAAGAAGAACGACACACTTGAGAGCCCCTGGTGTGGTTGAGCCGCATTCTGGGCCTATCGTGGTCGTGCCCCTCTCCCCGTGCCCATAGTATCTCCAAAGCGTAATGGTGTACGCGAAGGACCTATCTTGACGTTTTGCAGGGGCTGGGGTTGGGGTCGCACTGCTACGCGTGCTCGGAACGTGCCAGGTGATCTTGTTGTAGGTTACTCCGAGCGCGTTTAGCCGTGTCCGGTCACTTAACGGCCGGACTCGAGAATGGCCTTAAGAGGCTGCACTGTACTTCTGCGGCGAGAGCCGCTGTATGTTCCTCCGTTCGGAGAGAGCGTTTAGTGTTTCCGTTGACCGTGATGACTCCTCAAGAGCCTGGCATCTTGAGCTTGAGGTATGTGTAGTGCGGCACCGCGTTGAACTTTGCAAACGCGGTACGTCCGAGCAGAGCATGATAGCCGCTGCGGAACGGAACTATGTCGAAGATTAACTCCTCGCTTTGGAAGTTATCCGGGGATCTGAAGACCACTTCCAGTGTTACTGAGCCTGTACAATTGGCTTCTACACCTAGTATGATGCCTTTAAAGGTCGTGTTGGTAGGTTTAATTCTTGAGGGGTCTATGCCCATTTTGCACACTGTATCCCGATAAAGCAGATTCAGGCTGCTGCCATCGTCCATCAGGACTCTAGTGAGGTGAAATCCATCGATGATTGGGTCTAAAACCAATGCGGCGAATCCGCCATGGCAGATGCTGGTGGGGTGGTACCTTCGGTCAAAAGTGATCGGGCAGGAGGACCATGGATTGAACTTCGAGGCAACTGGCTCCATCGCGTATACATCCCTGAGTGCACGCTTTCGCTCCCTTTTGGGTATGTGTGTTGCGTATATCATGTTCACCGTCCGCACCTGTGGGGGGGAAAACCCTTCTGTCCTCTACTGTTCGGCGGTGGGGTCTCTTCCTCGTCATCGCTATGCAGCCCCTTGTCATTGTTTTCGGCAATTAACTTGCATGCCTGCTTGAATACCCAACAGTCCCTATTGGTGTGGTTGGCTGGCTTTTCGGGGGTGCCGTGTATCTGGCACGAGCGGTCGAGTATTCGGTCCAAATTGGACGGACCCGGAGTAGTTCTTTTGAATGGCCTTTTCCGCTAACGGGGTTTAGAGCCTCTGAATTCGGCATTGACTATCGTATCTTCACTATTATCACCGTTAATGTGGCGTTTGTTTTTGTTGCGACACGACCTGCCATTACGGTCCTTGATATCCGGACTGCCAGAATTTTTGCTGAGGTTGTTGCTGCGTGCTAGCCAGCTGTCCTCACCCGCGCAGTAGCAGGTCATCAGTGATGTGAGGGCTGCCATGGATTTCGGCTTTTCCTGTCCCAGGTGCCGCGGATGTTATGTTTGAAGGCCGCGAGGGCCTCCGGATCCGGACAGTCGACGATTTGGTTTTTCTTGGTTAAGAACCGTGTCCAGAATTGTCTGGCCAATTCGTCTGGCTGCTGAATTATATGGCTTAGGTCGTCAGCGTCTGGTGGTCGCACATACGTGCCTTGGAAGTTATCGAGGAATGCGGCTTCCAGGTCTTCCCAACTCCCAATTGACTCTGCTGGCAAGCTGTTAAGCCAATGTCGGGCTGGTCCTTTAAGCTTGAGTGGGAGATATTTGATGGCGTGAAGATCATCACCGCGGGCCATGTGGATGTGAAGGAGATAGTCTTTGATCCAAACCACGGGGTCTGTTGTGCCATCGTAAGATTCAATATTCACGGGTTTAAACCCTTCGGGGATTTGATGATCCATTACTTTCTGTAAAGCATAGTGGGTGTGCGGCGCCTCTGTACTGGGCGATATCACGACGGAGCTCAAAAGAGCTTTGTCTATTTTGTTCGGCCCGGCCGGACTTACTGTGTCCGGCGCGACGGTTGTCGTCACGTATCATGGGGCGCCCACGCGATCCATAGATCGATCTTGATTGTCTTGCCTTATCCTCCAATATATCTTGCAAGTCCAGAGCGTTCCCCTGTGGCCTTGTGCTTTTCGAGCGATGCCGGGGTACGGTTCTAGTGAAGGGCCTAGAGGCCTCTCTGTCGCGACCACGGGGTGTTCGGTCTGCCGTATTTTCTGCTGGTGATGCAAGTTCATATGCCTCCTCCTCTAATCGGGGGAGCAGCTTGCGTTTAGGGTAGCTTTTGGAGGGGCGTTTGAGCTCATGCTCTTCGGCCGCGAGGACTTCAGTCCATCTGTCGGCTAGCAGATCTTGATCAGCTCTAAGCTGTTGCTGCTTTTTCTTGAGGCTGTTTGCCGTGGCCATAGGCCTGCGTTTAAAACGCTCTTGTTCGACGGGATCCTCAGGCACGACGAATTCGTCACGTCGAGGCTTGCCTCGTCTCCGGAGGGAGGCATATAATCCTCTACCTCTTCTTCTGCCGCTCTCTCATGGGCGCTGGCATCTCCGTCCTCCTGTGCTGAATCTTGCTGGAGTGGGTTGTCTTCGGCACTGTCTGGGGTGTTATTATCTCCGGTGCCGGAATCTTCATTGTTGCTGTGGCGGGATTTAGAGCGGCGCCGCTGATGCTGACGCTTGGGCTGTTTCTTGGAGGGGTCTTCCTCCGCTGTTTCTTCGCCATTCCCATCCTTTGGGATATCCATCATGTATATGTCATATGATAAGGTGGCTTTCCAGTGCCCGGTAGGCGCTGGTTCTTGGTCGTCTCCGACATCTTCGTCCATACCGTCGATGTCTTCGGAGTCATAGTCTAGCATGTCGGTTAGATCGTCGATAGTGGCTACTAAGTGGGTGGTGGGTGGGCTTTGAATTTCTTCATCGTCCGCATCCCAACCGTCCTGACCACAGTCCGTCCAGGGCTCTCCTGATAACAAGAGATACTTTAGCGAACTCAAGATGTCGCCGAAAGGTGAGTGCT
Organism: Triticum dicoccoides; assembly: GCF_002162155.2. Classification (NCBI taxonomy): domain Eukaryota; kingdom Viridiplantae; phylum Streptophyta; class Magnoliopsida; order Poales; family Poaceae; genus Triticum; species Triticum dicoccoides. The sequence goes on along the minus strand of NC_041381.1, from coordinate 238,842,440 downwards.
GAAAGATGTCCGCAGCGGTGAACTCCATGATCGGCGCCCAACCGGATTCGATTGGAGGGGGCGCGGGAGGCTCGGAGTCCGGCGAGGAGTTCGGCACCTCGGAGTCACGGGCTTCATGAGGGACAAGATCAATGTTCGGCTCTATCGCCGTAGAGGTTGCAGCCCCCGAGGCGGTGTCTAGCCATCCGTCCTCGATCTGCGCAGCCGGCTCCGAATTGAAGATCGGAGCGGACTCGAGTGCGGCCTCCAGGATACTGTCCGGCTGCAGAGCTAAATCATGCTCGTCGTGACAGTGCGGCACGCTCGGCTGTGGCTCGAATCCATCGAGGATCAGGTTCCGGCAGATGTCAGCCGTGAAGTTCAAACTTCCAAATCTGACCTGACGGCCAGGGGCGTAGCTTTCGATCTGCTCCAGATGGCCAAGCGAATTGTCCCGCAGTGCAAAGCCGCCGAATACGAAGAACTGTCCGGGGAGGAAGGTCTCACCCTGGACTGCGTCGTTGTTGATGATCAAAGAAGCCATCGAGCCTATCGGTGACGACATAGAGGAACTCTCAATGAAAGCACCAATGTCGGTGTCAAAACCGGCGGATCTCGGGTAGGGGGTCCCGAACTGTGCGTCTAGGCGGATGATAACAGGAGACAAGGGACACGATGTTTTACCCAGGTTCGGGCCCTCTTGATGGAGGTAAAACCCTATGTCCTGCTTGATTAATATTGATGATGTGTGTTACAAGAGTAGATCTACCACGAGATCAAGGAGGCTAAACCCTAGAAGCTAGCCTATGGTATGATTGTTGTTCGTCCTACGGACTAAAGCCATCCGATTTATATAGACACCGGAGAGGGCTAGGGTTACACAGAGTCGGTTACAATGGTAGGAGATCTACAAATCCGTATCGCCAAGCTTGCCTTCCACGCCAAGGAAAGTCCCATCCGGACACGGGACGAAGTCTTCAATCTTGTATCTTCATAGTCTTGGAGTCCGGCCGATGATGATAGTTCGGCTATCCGGACACCCCCTAGTCCAGGACTCCCTCAGTGGGGGAGAGGAAAACGAGAGGTGAATGGCAAATAATGTAATGCAAGAGAGGGGAGTTTATGATGGGTACTTGGTATGGCTTGACTTGACGTAGATCTCCCCGGCAACGCCGCCAGAAATCCTTCTTGCTACCTCTTCAGCTTGCGTTGGTTTTCTCTTGAAGAGGAAAGGGTGATGCGGCAAAGTATCGTAAGTATTTCCCTCAGTTTTGAGAACCAAGGTATCAATCCAGTAGGAGACAACGCACAAATCACTGAATACTTGCACAAACAATCAACAACTTGCACCCAACGCGATAAAGGGGTTGTCAATCCCTTCACTGTCACTTGCAAAAGTGAGATCTGATAGAGATAGATAAACGGTAAAGTAAATATTTTTGGTATTTTTGGTTTATAGATCGGAAAGTAAAAGATTGCAAAATAGTAGATCGGAAACTAGCAAGATGTAAACGAGATTAAATAATATGGAAAATAGACCCGGGGGCCATAGGTTTCACTAGTGGCTTCTCTCATGATAGCAAACATTATGGTGGGTGAACAAATTACTGTCGAGCAATTGATAGAAAAGAGCATAGTTATGATGATATCTAAGGAAATGATCATGAACATAGGCATCACGTCCGTGTCAAATAGACCGACTGTAGCGAACCGACCCGAATGGGTCGAAGTCTTTGTGCTTAAGTGTCATCCCTCGATCGCTATGCTGACACACAGTACTCGAGGATTTATAACAGAGTTCAATCACATGTAAAAAGTAACGTAAATACTATTACCTCAATCCATATAGCGGAAGTAACAACAAAGTTGTGGAGTCCCAACAGCACCAACGGCAAAGTTGAGTGTAGACATCGTAACCATAACGTATCACTTACTCGTCGTAAGATTCCTGCAACATGAGACATTGCAGCCGTGTAGGTCAGTACATTGAATGTACTGGCAAATTCACACCACAGAATAATGATGAACAATATCTATCACTACATGCATATTTGGCTGGTGGAGGCTCTAAGTTTAATTTTGCATAAAGCTAATTTTCCCTACAACAAAGGAATAAATGTTTTATTCACTACCAAGTTTATGCCATTATTGAGAAGGTTCCTCGAACTCAATCCCAAAAATTACCAATATAAATAATAATCCCAAATTCATTAAGTAAATAGAGTGATGAGATCAACAAATAATTCACTTCCAGATAGTCAAATTGTCCATAACAAGGGACACGGCTAACCATGATTAGTTTGTACACTCTGTAGAGGTTTGCGCACTTTTCCCACAAGACTCGATCTCCTCCGTTGAATTCCTCGCACTGCCTGATGTTTGAGAACCGAATGATCGAGACATAGTCTTTCCGAAGAGGTCCCCTTAACCGACAGATAGGCCGGTACACCTACAATCCCCATACATCTACTAGCTTATCATGGAAAGGTTTCCCACAGCTTACTCAACTATGCTAGAGCCCATAATGGCTTGTGGCTGCACATGGAAATTTCTAGGCATGAAATATCGTATGATCCCTTTGAGCCTGGGTGGCATTCTGTAGGGTAATCACACGGGTACTTCGGGATTTCCTTGGGCAGGCACTAGTTTCTCCAGGTGCCCGAGCAAGCCACTGGTTTCTCCAGGGTACCCCCAACCATTCCACCCAGATGTGTATTAAAGTTGCCACCTTAGTTTTCCCTTAATTATTACTCTCACAACTTTCATGAATCTCACATACCAATCCCCATCTACAAGCATGGCTAAGCAATATATGACATAACGAATAATCCCGGGGTGTTTCAAGGGTCATAGGTTCCTACCTCATGAACTACGTAGAAAATGCCCAATTCCCAATCCTACTCATGCAAATTTGCAAGGGTGAACTAATGCATAGTAAAAACTGGGTATTGAAAAACATGATCAAAGTGTGAACTTGCCTTGTACTGTTGATAAAGATTCTTCGCACTCATAATTCCAGATAGTTCTACTCGTCGCACTCCAATCAATCTATCATAATTAAGCAATTTTATCCACACATAAGCAATCACTCAAAAACCCAAAAATGCAAACGAAGATTACAAAAACTCCAAAAGAACCAAATCAAATTATTTTGCAAGATCAGATCCTAATTTCCGTGAAAAAGTGTGGTGATGGCTCAAGATGTTAGATTATGCCTAGGGATTCAATTTGAAAAAATGAATCAATTGAAATGCGGTACAGTTTACAAGATATGATCAAGTGAAGCTTCGAGTTCAAATTTGAATCGTTCAAATTTGAGAAGATCAAACGTTGAAACTAATGATGCTACTAGATGTAGGAAGTCAATATGAAAATGTAGGAAAAAGAATTACTAGATTGAAAATAACGGATCAAGTAATTTAACATAGCATCGAATCTGGTTAGAATGTTGTGTAACAACTCTTTGGTGGACTAGTAGAGTAACTGGCTAAGATCAAAATTATATGTTGGAAAGATGACACCAATTGTGTGAACGGAAAGATTACTTCAATACGAATCCGATGCAGTTGGGTTCATCAGAAACGGAGGTACGGATAAAAAATATATGATCGAAAGAAATTTCAGTATGAATCTGAAAAAAATTCGAAATTTGAAAGTTGCAAAAAGTTTATTTGATAGATTCACTAGATAGGTGGAATCAAGACGAAAATATTGGCGTTGGTTTTGTCTAATTTGGACGAACGAGTAAAAATTATGCTATTTGAAAAAATTCAGGGTCAAGCTGTTTTAAGGAGGAAAAAGAGTTATGGCTAAAAGAATTCTAGTACTAAAAAGTAAATACCGGAACTAATTTATAAATCTAATTATTCTACCGTACACTAATCTAAAAATAATAAGCTATGGAAGTATAAAGGAAAATACGAAGAAAGATACCTTTATAAGATAGAGAAAAGACGACTCCGGATAGAGGAGACAACTGCCAGAAGTCCCGTGGGATAGAAGAACTATATTTTCCTTTTGTGAAGCTAGTCAAACCAAAATATTAATTTAACCTGCAGTGGATGATTTTTGGGGTTCTATGGTTCTATATTTATAGGTGGAAGAGAGGTTTAGGGGTCAAAGGCGCTTCCAGAGGTCGGAGCTAGACAAAGATAAGACTCCATGGCGGCACGATCGGGATGATCGGGTCAAAAATGAGTCAAAACTTGTAAAACCCCGGTTTTGGCCTTGTTAATAAGGAGAAATTGACATACTTAGCAAACAGAGATAGAATTATTTCAAAAAGAGATTAGGAAAGAGCCATTTCCCAACCAAATAAAACAGGAAAGCATGAGGCCCGAAGCCCTTTCTCATTTCGAATTTCATCTTAGTATCGGTAATGCCCCACCCAAAAGTATTTCATCGCAATCACACGCTAGCTTGGTTGGAAATCGAAATAAAGAATACCACTATTTGATGATTTTGTCGGCATCCAACTGTTCTCGAATTGGTTTATTCAAGAATTCAATGAATCAGTCTTTCTACAGAGGTCAATCTTTGCCTATTAGGCAAGAGGATAGGACGCCCCATCTATGGACCAAGAGAACGAGATATTTACTTTTTTGACATCTGTAACTACATTCTCACATTTCTTTTTTGATCTCATGACTTTTTATGCGATCGGACAACGAATGAGATCAAGCTGCTTTATATACTCATCACCAATATATTGTAGGGTTCATCATGACATGGGCTTTTGCTCACGAAGCTATTTTTTCATTTGGAATTACACAAAAAAGATTTTTCATCGGAAAGAGGTCTACGAAGACTTTTGGGAAAACATCGACGTTTGCTCTTGTATCTGTTTTCCTCCTCTTTAGCCATTGCTTCTTTAATCATATCTTTGTTATTCTTTAGGGGCAATTTAAACATGTTCGCATCCGATTGATGAAAGTTTCTCTTTTCATGACACAGGGGGGGTCTCTGTGGCCCCCGATTGACGATTTTCAAAGATCTACGCCAAGCGCCTCGAAGCGGGGATCCACTTTTTACTACTTTAGAAAGTGAGAAGCCTTTGAAGAAGAGGGCGGCTCCCTGGATTGAACACATAAAATAGTGCCAAGATCTCCTCTATGCAGCTTTGTCTTCCTTTCTAACATTAGTAAATTCGAGCTAATGGGACCAGTTTTGAATTGCCTAGAGGGTGGAGAAGTCACATCATCTAAGGTTTGTTGTGGGTTCAATTATGACATTGAGTCATTATATACCTTAATTCTATTAAGGATCTTCCGCGGTCTTATTTCTTTCACTCTTGCTCGAGACGGATGATGACAGGTCACGGACATATTATTAAAAGCTTGCGGTAAGAAGGTGTTTCGTTCTAGTGCCCGGAAATAATATTCCAAAGTTGGGGATGGCAAGTTAACTCCGTGGGTAGGCTTGCCTTTCACTCGCTCTGGCACATTTTGGCGGAACGTCGACGTTATATGGATTGTCTTCAATTGGATGGGGGGATCCGATTGACAGTGGATGATTTTTGGGGTTCTATGGTTCTATATTTATATGTGGAAGAGAGGTTTAGGGGCCAAAGGCTAAGCAATGTGGGACTAAAAGAAGACAAAAATAAATGAAACAAAGGATAAAAGCTAAGCGCCTCGCACGGGCCTAAAGGCCATCGGCCGGCCGCGCGCGTACGTGCTGCAGTTTTTTTTCTTTTTTCTTTTTTAAGCCAAAGGAAGAAGAAACAAAATCTGGAAAGGAAAAGGTTGGCTAGGCCTGGCCCATTTAGGGGGGAAAATGATGGGGCACCAGATGCTATTATGCAGCGCATGTGGGTGATAGCATGCACAATTTTTTTAAAATAGAAACAGAAAAGGAAAACTGAATAACAAAAATAAAAAATAGAATTGTACATAGGCATATTATATATCAAAAAATTTAGAAAAACAATTCCTACAACATGAACTATTTCTTAGAGTCAACTAAAATCGACAAATATTCACATAAACTAAACAATGCTACTAGTGCAATAAAACCCAATAAAAATCATTTTTTAAATACCAAAATGATTTCAAATTTATTTTTATCTACTTTTCTACTGTAGGGAATCATTTTACCCATTTTCCATTTATTAGTTTTTTAGGAGGAAAAATTAAAAAATCAAATAAAGAAAAATTCAATAAAATCCAAAATGGTTATTCCAATTGGATTCAAATATTTTTCCAACCATTTTGAATTGGTTCCAACATTCATTTACCATTTTTATTTCCAATAATTGAAGGAGTCCTATTACCTTCTCTCTTTATTTATTTTTGAAAATATATTTGGAAAAGATGTTGAAACCCATATGGAGTATTTCCAAAAGTGGCTCGAATGCCATTTTGAATGTGGCCTCCTACTTACCACACTATTTCAATTTTGAAGAAGTCATGTTATCTTCCCTCATGAAAAATCCTTGAGTGGCATGAAGCTTCTGAGTTGAATTCTTTCAAACGGAAATTCCATGGAAACCAAAAGCAAAAAATGAAAGTTTGGGAAAGTACTTTTATTACCTCTCATTTAACTTTCAAAAAGTTTCAAATTTCACTCAATTTCACACAACAAACCACACAAGCAAACATTATTACTTAATTAATATAACATTCCAAAATTTAGAATTTTGGGATGTTACACCGACACCTGCCTGCATCTATTACTATTACTCCACACATCGACCGCTATCCAGCATGCATCCAGAGTATTAAGTTCATAAAGAACGAAGTAACTCATTAAGTAAGATGACATGATGTAGACGATTTAACTCAAGCAATATGATGAAAACCCCATCTTGGTATCCTCAATGGCAACAATACAATACGTGCCTTGCTGCCCCTACTATCACTGGGAAAGGACACCGCAAGATTGAACCCAAAGCTAAGCACTTCTCCGACTGCAAGAAAGATCAATCTAGTAGGCCAAAGTAAACCGATAATTCGAAGAGACTTGCAAAGAAATCAAATCATGCATATAAGAATTCAGAGAAGAACCAAATAATATCCATAGATAATCTTGATCATCAATCCATAATTCATCGGATCTCGTCAAACACACCGCAAAAGAATATTACATCGGATAGATCTCTAAGAACATCGAGGAGAACATGGTATTGAGAATAAAAGAGAGAGAGAAGAAGCCATCTAGCTAATAACTATGGACCCGAAGGTCTATGTTAAACTACGCATGTCGGATTGTGGGATCTGCAAACCCTTGAGAGGTTCAAACTCTGGGGTGCGTGAGGAGATCTCAACCTACCCAACCTGCCTATTCGCGATCCTCCTATGCCTAGCACGTCGAGCTCAAAGGGATAAGAGACACAACAGTTTTATCCTGGTTCAGGCCACCGATGTGGTGTAATATCCTACTCCAGCGTTTTGGTGGATTGCCTCGAAGGGCTGAGGATGAGCTAATACAATGGATGAACAAGCCTCAGGAGGTGAGGTGTTCTTGAGCTCCTGTGGTGTATACTGGCTCTACTTGTTCTGATCCCCCTTTCTATGGTGATGGCTAGTCCTATTTATAGTGGCCTTGGTCCTCTTCCCAAATATGAGCGGGAAGGGATCCCACAATGGCCAGATTTGAAAGGGGACAAGTACTACAGTCTATCCTAACAAAAGTAGTCTTCGCCTGCAAAAAGCCTCTGGCCGTGACGCTGCGGTAGGCTCGTCGATGACCTCCGTCCTGCCGTCATGGCGGTCTTGGTCATGTTGCACCAGAATGGAAACCTTTGGTCGGTTCCTCGAGACTCCACGCCTGCGCCCTGCTTCCTTTGCACCGAAGAGGAAACCTGCGCTCTGCGCCCGCCTGGCCTTGGTCGTGACGGCTCATGTCAGCTGAGCCTCGTGAGACAACATTGCATAGAACTCTCGCCCCTCAGGAGCCAGCCTGAGGAGGCCGATTCCTTGGGGGGTCTTAGAGTTGCCCGCCTCGCGAGGCTTGGCTCCTCATGAGAGTCTTGTGGTGTTGGTGTTGATGCCGGACCGTACCAGGCTGTCGATGGAGCCACGTGATGGGCCGCAGGCAGGCTCGGCTAGATACCCCCGAATCTAGGATGCTGACAGTAGCCCCCGAGCCCAAGGCACACTCGGACTTGGCTTCCAGGCAAAGCCAAAGGACAAGGGCGAAGCGCCGCGGGCCCTAATCGCTTGCGGCCTTGATGACCCGTGGTGATTGATGGGACGTGGGCGACTCCGATTCCCCACGCTGCCTTGGTGCTACCTCTTGAGCACTGCGTTAGTTTTCCCTTGAAGAGGAAAGGGTGATGCAGCAAAGTAGCGTAAGTATTTCCCCCAGTTTTTGAGAACCAAGGTATCAATCCAGTAGGAGGCTCCACACACGTCCCTCGTACCTACACAAACAAACAAGAACCTCGCAACCAACATGATAAAGGGGTTGTCAATCCCTTCATGGTAACTTGCGAAAGTGAGATCTGATAGAGATAATAAGATAAGATAAATATTTTTGGTATTTTTATGATATAGATTGGAAAGTAAAGATTGCAAAATAAAGTAGATTGGAAACTTATATGATAAAAGATAGACCCGGGGGCCATAGGTTTCACTAGTGGCTTCTCTCAAGATAGCATAAGTATTAAGGTGGGTGAACAAATTATTGTCGAGCAATTGATAGAAAAGTGCATAGTTATGACACTATCTAGGCATGATCATGTATATAGGCATCACGTCCACGACAAGTAGACCGAAACGATTCTGCATCTACTACTATTACTCCACACATCGACCGCAATCCAGCATGCATCTAGAGTATTAAGTTCATAAGAACAGAGTAACACATTAGGCAAGATGACATGATGTAGAGGGATAAACTCAACAATATGATATAAACCCCATATTTTTATCCTCGATGGCAACAATACAATACAATACATGCCTTGTTGCCCCTGCTGTCACTGGGAAAGGACACCGCAATATTGGACCCAAAGCTAAGCACTTCTCCCATTGCAAGAAAGATCAATCTAGTAGGCCAAACCAAACTGATAATTCAAAGAGACTTGCAAAGATAACCAATCACACATAAAAGAATTCAGAGGAGATTCAAATATTTCTAATAGATAAACTTGATCATAAACCCACAATTCATCGGACCTCGACAAACACACCGCAAAAAGAGTTACATCGAATAGATCTCCAAGAAGATCAAGGAGAACTTTGTATTGTGATTCAAAGAGAGAGAAGAAGCCATCTAGCTAATAACTATGGACCCGAAGGTCTGTGGTAAACTACTCACAACTCATCGGAGAGGCTATGGTGTTGATGTAGAAGCCCTCCATGGTCGATTCCCCCTCCGGCGGAGCACCGGCGAAGGCTCCAAGATGGGATCTCGCGGATACAGAAGGTTGCGGCGGTGTAAATAGGTTTTTGTGGTGCTCCTAGATGTTTTCGGGGTACGTAGATATATATAGGCGAAGGAGGTAGGTCAGGGGAGCCACGAGGGGCCCACGAGGGTGGGGGCGTGCCCACCCCCCTAGGGCGTGCCCTCCTGCCTTGTGGCCACCTCGGTTGCTTCTTGACGTCCACTCCAAGTCTCCTGGATTGCGTTTGTTCCAAAAAGATCGCTCCTGAAGGTTTCACTCTGTTTGGACTCCCTTTGATATTCCTTTTTTTCGAAACACAGAAATAGGCAAAAAAACAGCAATTTGGGCTGGGCCTCCGGTTAGTAGGTTAGTCCCAAAAATGATATAAAAGTGTAAAGTAAAGCCCATAAACATCCAAAACAGGTAATATAATAGCATGGAGCAATCAAAAATTATAGATACATTGGAGACGTATCACTCGGCAACTGCTCGACTTGACAACTGCATGCTGCATGCAGAGAGAATCATCATTACTGGAGATCGCGGTAGGCCGACGATTTACCTTCTCCCGGCTATAAATTTGCGGGCGGCCGGAGCCCCTGCTCGTCTTTCTTTTGTCTGCTTCTCTTCTTTTCCATCTTGCCTCCATGGCGCCGATCAGAAGGTATTCCGCGGCTAAGAAGGGGAAGGCCCCTCGGGAGGGGCCCGATCCTCTCCCGCCGAAGAAACGGCTCCCCCTTCCTCACGATGTCGGCGCGGGGTGAGAGGTGACCAGGCCTTGGCAATCGAGGCCTCCTGTAAGATCCCAAAATTCTAAATTTTGGAATGTTATATTAAATAGATAGTTTTGATTGCTTGTGTGATGTGCTATGTGGAACTGAGTGAAATTTGAAACTTTTTGAAAGTTAAATGAGAGGGAATGAAATGACTTTCCCAAACTTTCACCTTGCATTTATGATCTCCATGAATTCAAATTATTTTCATCACAAAACTCTAGAGAGAAGATGACATGACTTCTTCCATTTAAATAAATAAAAAGGTTTTTGAAAAGATTTGAATTCCATTTGGAACTTTTTCAAATTCAGAAACTTTAAGCAACTCAATGATTTTCATGAGAGAAGATAAAATGACTTCTTCAAAACATATGAAATATGAGTTGGGAGTTTAAAAGAAATCCAATTTAAAGCCCCTTTGAAAATTATTTTCAATTTGGACTTATTTGGGTTTTATTCAAATTATTTTTCTCCAAAATTAAAATATATGGAAAATAGGGTAAAATGATTCCCTATATCATAAAATTGGAGAGAAATAAAGTTGAAATCATTTTGTTGTTTTTAAAATGATTTTTATTGGATTTTATTAGAGCTGTAGCACTGTTTGATTTATTTGAATTTTTCATGGATTTATTTGAAGCTAGATAAATGTTCATGTTGTAGGAAATCTTTTTCTGAAAATTTTGATATATTATATGCCTATAGTATTTTTTATTTTGTTGGTTTATTTTATTTTTGGTTGTTTGTAAAAAATGATTTAAAGAAAATAAAAAATTAAATAACTCCTGGACCGACCGGACCGGGCCGGCCTAGCCAGCCAGCCAGGCCACGGCCCAGCAGGCCCATGCCGCTCGCCCGCTTGATCCTCGAGCTCAGGACAGAATCCCGAGCCGCCACGACGCCGCTGCCGCCTCGACGTCCGTGCTCCGCCCGGACTCCACCGCCACCTTGGCCCCTCCTCCACACCACCGATGCCCCCTCCTCTTATAAATCCCTTCCCCCTCTCTATGCTCGCGCTGCCGCCCCTCCCGCATCTCGCCGCCACTGCCACCACACTTCATCGCCGCCTCCGTCGTCGAGCGTCGCACCTGCCAACCGCGACGCCATCGACCGCCCCGAGACCACCACCGCACCCGCCGCCCAGCGCCGCCCCTCCCCGAACACTTCGCTGGCCTCGACGACCGCCGGAGCCACTGCTCCAATTGGATCCGAGTCACCGGAGAACCGCAGGAACCGCCGGCGCCGCGGTAAACCCTAACCCCCGATCCGCCGCCGGTTTTTAACGGAAAACCGCCTCCGACCGGTCCAATCCAGATCGGTTTTTGTTAGACCATTTCGTTTTTATTTTAGTGAACATTTTTTGTTTAGGTAGTTTCAGTGAACGTTTTCGTTCGTTAAGATTTTGTAACAAACGTTCATTTTTTAGCCTTTTCTTTTTCTGTTTATTTAAGTCAGGGACCTATCCGTGAATAAAATTATGTATAGATTAGCCCCTGGTTTTCAAACGATCATAACTTTTTGCCTGTTTATCCAAATACAACGAAACCAACACCCACTTCTTTGTTATGATCTCATCTATCCAGATAATCAACTTAAGCATATTTTTGAAAGTGTAAAATTTGATTTCAAACAGATTTGAATTCAAACTTCTTTTCTTCATAACTTGAGTTTTATAACTACGTTTTAGTTGATTCTTTTTGCAAATCAAAGCTCTTGACCTAAATTTTCTGATAAGGCCAAATCCACATAATTTTGGTACTATTAGAAATTGTTTTCTGTTGCGGGAGTTATTTGCCTATTTTTGAAGTTTTGCGAGATCTTTTCTTCGATTCTTTTGCATGAGTGCTTATGTATGCAATTGCTTGCTTACGATAGATTGACCGGAGTGTGACGAGTAGAACTATCAGGAGTTATGAGTGAGATCATCTTCATCAACAGTACAAGGAAAGTTCACACTTTGATCATATCCCTGTATTACCCAGTTTTTATGCATTAGTTTCAACCCTCAAACATTGCATGAGTAGGATTGATTACATGTGGGTATGGGGAAGTAGTTGATGAGGTAGAACCTATTATCCTTTATATCAAAACCCTGGGAGTTACTACGTTATGCTTATACTGCTATGCTATGCTCGTAGACGTGGTTTGGTTTGAGTGATTCAGGATAGATGTGAGAGTTATTATTAATGGTTAACTTAAGGTGGCTACTTTAATACACATCTGGGTGGAATGGTAGGGGCACCCTGGAGCACCCAGTGGTTTGCCTGGGCACCTAGAGAACCCAGTGCTTGCCCAAGGGGATCCCGGAGGACCCGTGTGATCACCCTATGGAATGCCACCTAGGCTTAAAGGGATCATAAGATTATTCATGCTAGAAACTTCCGTGTGCAACCACAAGCCATTATGGGCTCTGGCATAGTTGAGTAAGTTCTGTGAGTTCTTGAAGAGGTAGACTAGCAGATGTAGTGGGATGTAGGTGGTACTGTCTGCCCAGAGTAAAGAGTTAATGCTTCTGAAAGACTGTGTCTCGGTCATCCATTTCTCAAACATCAGGAAGTGCGAGAAATTCAACGGAGGAGATCGAGTCTTGTGGGGAAAAGTGCGCAAACATCTGCAGAGTGTACAAACTAATCATGGGTAGCCGTGTCCCCGGTTATGGACATCTTGAGTATCTGGTTCTTGTATTATCATGTTGATCTCGTCACTCTAATTAATTAATTTGTTGGGTTGATGATTATTAATTTGGGGTTGAGTTGGAGGAACCTTCTCAATATTTTCAACAAACTTTGTAGTTAAATAAATTTTTATTCCTTTGTTGTAGGGAAAAATTGGCTTTATGCAAAATTAAACTTAGAGCTTCCACCGGCCAAATATGCATGTAGTGATAGCTATTGTTCTTCATTATCCTATGGTGTGAATTTGCCAGTACATTCAATGTACTGACCTACATGGCTACAATGTCTCATGTTGTAGGAATCTTATGACGAGTAAGTGATGCATCAGGGTTACGATTTCTACACTCAACTTTGACGTTGGTGTTGATGGGAATCCACAACCTTGTTGTTACTTCCGCTATTTGGATTGAGGTAATAGTATCTACGTTACTTTATACATGTGATTTACCTCTATTATAAATCCTCGAGTACTGTGTGTGTCAGCATACTGATCCAGGGATGACATTTAAGCACAGAGACTTTGATCCATTCCGGTCGGGTCGCTACAAGATGGTATCAGAGCACATGTTGACTGTAGGATGTGACCTTAGAAACTGGCAAGCCCATAGGAAAGATTTTCTCTACTACTTTATTTTCAAAAGGAGCTCTTACCTCTCTTCTCTTCTTAGCTTATTCAAATATTCCCTTTTAGTTAGACTCTACCCTTTCCCCTTTTGACCACATGAAGATTCAGCTGATGAGACCACTCCAAGAAGTACAAGATATCGGACAACTAAGACCACTTCGGAATATAGAGGACTTTACCATGCAGTATAATAATGGAAACTACAATGGTTGAAGACTCCGAAGACTAGGAGAATTTGAAGGCCCTGTAGAATTTTCCAGATTTGTATGACCTAGAAAGGCACCCCTTATGGAACTTGGCAGACTAAGGAAGCTGTCAATACCCGAGATCAAGGTGTATCGGAGAAAGACCGAAACATGGAGCATTAGAACTCAAAGTTTTTGTCAAGAAAACCCTAAGACAGGAGATATCAATTATGGAATGAAAGCTCATGGCAGTAACATGGACATAGACATGGCTAACCATGGTGTTATTGCCCGCTTATGCTATTGTCACCGTGCTAAGTTAAGCATGCATTTCTTCGGAAGGATTGGATGGTAGAAGGCTGATGGAGCACCTGTCAGCAAAAGATGAAGTCTTAACCCTAGCTGGTGTATCACCAGGATCTGGAGTATTACATCAAGAAGTTTAGGGTGGAACTTTAGGAAGCCGTATTTGACAAGGAAGCATTTCGTGAAGAACTCAGGACCCAAAAGCTGAAAGTAGCCAAGCTGGAGGAGCAAAACATTGAGATACCGGAGATTCGTCAGGAACTGAAGGACAGTAGGACCATGGTTCATGTCAAGGATGTTGAAACACAAAAGTTTGGAATGCAACTCCAGAATATTAAAGGACGTCATGAGAGACTTCGCGTCAACAAAGATGATCTGGCTAAAGAACTTGAGAAGGACAAGCATGATCGAAAGAAGCCATCGGAGACATGAACAAGAAGAGTTTGGCGACTTTGAAGATTTATTGACCTTTAGAAGACCAAACCCTTGTTATATACTTACGTTAGATGCGACGATTGTGAGTTGTCTTTTGTTCGATGTTTTCTGATAGCCACAAAATAAAATGCCCTTTCCAAGAATATTGTTTGTATTGTGTGTATCCCCCTATCTCTCTTATCTCACCCCAAAACCCCTGGAACCACTAGAGGATGAATGGAGATGAACTCACATTTTCTGGACCGATGAGTCAATTGGAGATGGACCGATGGATTCGGAACATGGAGGAATCACATGAAGAATAACACTATAGCCGAAAAGGATATGGCCCATCATGCTCTTCAGTACTTTGAAAGAGGTGCTGCTACTTGGTGGAGGTTGCACCAAACCATCAATGGATGGCAAAGAGTAACCACTTGGGAAGAATTTAAGTTGACTCTGCTAAAGTCTCGGCTTGTGCCCCAGAAATTAAAGCCTTATGGAAATGATATGAAGAAGCCTTGTGCATGCAAGATTTGTGGAGAAATAGGGCACACCCATAAGGAACACAATGATGGATGTCCTCATTGTGAAGAAAGTCACCCAACTGTAGAATGCCCTACTGTGCATGTGACTTGTTTCCTGTGTGAAGGGACTACCCACTACCCTGATCAGTGTCACATTTACCCTATGGTACAATGAACCATCCAGCATAAGAATGAAGCAATGAAAGAAACCCTCAGGGGAAATTTTGAGGAACCAGGGAAGGAATAAGTTGTTGAAGACCCCGATGGAGAAGGCCTAAACAGATTTTTCTCCCATGCTTGTTATTCATGTGGAGAAGAAGGACATTTATCGTGGTATTGCACAAAGGAAAGCCAAGAGTACCTGGAGGACTTCCCGATGGAAGAAGTGGATTTTGATCCACAGGAAATGGAAGTATTGATCGGAACGAAGAAATCTAGGAGGAAGAAGAGAAAGTATACCAGGAAGAACCAAGTCTCTGCAGAGAAGGACCTGAGTTACATCACCTGTTTCAAGTGCAGAACCTTGGGTCACTATGCCAATATGTGCCCAGGAAAGGAGCCAAGAAACCAAGGAGTAGGTGTCGTGGATTTGTCACGGCAGGTGTCCTAGCGAAAGGACTTAGTCGTGGAGCCATCGCTACGAGTTTACTTGAAGGGGTTAAAGCGGACACAAAGACACGAGGGTTTTATACTAGTTCGGCCCCTTCGATGAAGGTAACAACCTACGTCTAGTTGTGGTGGAATTGATATGATCTCGATGGCTAGGGAGCAAACAAGCTTTGCCTAGGCTCGAGTTGTTGTTGTCTATCTTGAACCGCCGCCGGGTCGTCCCCTTATATACACGGGTGACGCCCGTCGGTCCATAGAGTCCCAGCCGGTTCATATTCGTATCCCGGCCGGTATCTCTCTATTCCTAACTTACAATACAAGTTATACATCAGGTCGGTTTACAGCTACAGATTCTAGACCGACTATAGGCCTTGGGCCTTCACCTGCTTATACCACTATGAAGTTAACCCGGCCCAAGTAGGCCGGTTTACGCCCAGTGGTAATATCCCCAACATTAGGCCCCAGATTGATTTGAACTGGTTCATGTCAATCCTTTACACCATCTTGCGTCTTGGATGTCTTCTGTTAACTGGAAAATCTCCATGTTGTCATCATTTTTGGTTGCTGTAAACCGGCATGACGTCATCAGTTTTGGCTACTATAAACCGGCATGACGTCATTATGAAATTCATAACGCCCTCTTAATGACAGCTCCTGGATTCGCGCGTTTGACCTAGCTCAGCTGCCTTATAAATAAGACTGAAGGGTCATTTCCTTTCTCTTCCCCTTCGTCCCTTCTTCTTCTTCTTCCTCACGTCGCCGGCTTTGGAGCTCCGCCACCACCGTCGACCTCTGCCTCGTCTCAGGCCGCTGCATCAACCTGTACGTACCAGAGTATTGTGGCGTCTTTCCGCATCTTCTCCATTCCCGGCAAGTCCTCTCTCCTTCTTAACCTAGATCTGTTCTTAGGGTTTCATGTTCTTGCTATGTTCATTGCGCGTTCATGGCTGTTCTCTGTCCTTGAATGCATCTGTGAACTTTTACTGTGCTTAATAGCAATCCCTTTAGTATCCGCTTGCTATTTCTCATCCAAGCTCATAAATCTCCTGCACATATCTGCTCGATAGTTCACTTCTGTTTCCGCCTTAGTCTTCGAAATTTTTCCTGTTTTTTATGAGCTTGCTGTAGATCCGCGGCTGTAACATAATTTTGTGAAACTTGTTTCTGCATAACCAGTTATCCATAGTTTCAATTGCTTCCGATGCTTAGGCCAGGCAGTTTAACTTCACCATAGAGAAAAACTTACTAGACCGGTATATATGTCATTAGTCCCCTGGTTGAACCGCCAGAATCCATCTGATGCTGTGTTGTAGAAGACCGGTTTATGGGTACTGCCCCCGGTTTACCGTAATTAGATCAACACCGTTTCATTCGGCATATTCTTGAACCGGATCACTTATTTCTTGTAGATCTCGTCATGGCCAAACAAGTGTACGAGTGCAACTGGGTTCCCTCCCGTGTCACAGAATCACAGCTGAACGATCTAGTCCTGATTGGCGCTTTGGATAGCAAAAACACGATTCATTGGAGGGTTCCTGGAGATGAATGTCCTCCTACGCCCCAGGAAGGAGAGGTCGTGGTCTTCACAGATCATATGGCCCGGGGCTTCAAACCGCCCGGCTCCAAATTTTATCGGGATGTGTTACCAACTTTCAACTCCGTCGACAGGATATCGGCCCCAACTCCGTCACCAATCTTTGTCATTTTCAAGTACTTTCTGAGGCATATCTTCAAGAGGAGCCTTCAGTCGAGTTGTTTAGGGATCTCTTTCATCTGAACCGTCGTACTGAATTCACTGACGGCCCTAATACCGAACTGGGCGGTATGGCCATTCAGAAGAGGAAAGAAATCACCTACCCTCACGTCAAACTCCATACGCACCCCAAAGAATGGAACGTAACTTGGTTTTATTGCAAGGATACATCTCCTGCCGATGAAAATCCCTTGCCTGGCTTCCGTCCGGAATGGCTCAGCAACACTCACCCTTTTCCACAGAGGCTAAGCACCAAGGAGGGAATTAAATATGCCCCTCAACTGTCCAAGCTCCGGGCCTTCATGGCCAATGGTTTAACAGGAATAGACCTTGCACGCTGCTGGATATCATGGAGCATTTTGCCTCTAAGCCGGCGCCCAAATTTGATGTGTGAGTATACTGATAGTGTCGATGACCCACTCCGACATACTAAAATCCAACTCCCTGAGGACGAAGTCACAAAATCTGTGAAAAAGATGCTGAATGAACCGGAGCACCTCTGTGCTCAAACCGGTTTGCTTCCTTACTGCACCACCAACAAACCGCCAGCGGTAATATTTCAATTGCTCTATTGTTGAACCGGTTTACTATTGTATACGCTCAATGTTTTAATTGCTGCTGATCCAGGGTGATAATCCGTTCTGGAGTAAGAAACTTCCTCAAGACAAAATGGAGAAGGCAGGACGGCCAACCCGGCCCAAGACCAAGGTTATCAAGAAACCAGCTCATAAGAGAAAAACCACCGCTTCTTCTGACCCAGCTATTGATGATGATGTGGGTAATCCGGATCTTGAGGTAGAACTTGATTCACTTGGCTTACTTTTTACACGCCTTATTGATGATGATGTTTGTCAAGATGACGCTGAAGCCAGCAATGCGGTTTTCGTTGAGGTAACCATTCTCTCTTCCGACTCAGAAATCTTGCCTTTGCCAAAATTTCGCCGGGCAAACCGGAAAGTTAAATTTTCTCATCCTCTTGCTTATCTGGATTCCCAATTTCTTATGAAGACCCAGCAACACGAAGCTCGCCGCACAACCCGGCACAGTGGCCAGGTAGTTACCTCTGCCAGTTTACCAAACAGTCCGGTTCGAAAACGCCGCTCCGAGGTCTCCGACCTTTTTATTGATTTAAATCGTAAAGCGGGTTTCTTCCGTCAACCTCTTAATCCACCCGACTCCGATTATCAGGTCACTTCTCATTCATCATCTGGTGAATCGTCGGCCACCCAGCTACCACCTTTGAAAACAGTTGCTGGGTAAGTTAAACCGAACATATGCTTCCAGTATACTGCGCAATGGTTTACACTTTTCCTTAATTTTTATCTTTTCTTCCAGGGCTAAACCGAAACCAAGCAAGAAGGCCCGCCTGGATAAAGCGGCTGAAGAAAACGTGGCCCCAGAACATGACCAAGCGCCGGATCGTGAAATGTTTACTTCTGAAGATATCCCCAATGATCCTCCTCTGCAAGACAACATTATCCCTGAAGAAGGTCTTATTAATACTCCAGTGTCTGCTGATCCGCCTGCCAGCTCTGTCCGGATTGAGAAATCCCACACTCCTGCTGACAAAACGGCCGCACCAACCCAAACCGGCGAGTCAAAAGATGATGATGTTGTGATTACCGGTGTAGGCCGCTCTGAACCCGGGAGTCCTGCCACCCTTACCAGGCATACCATCAAAGAGGATTCTTCCCCTTTGAACAAAGGAAAATGGGATGTCGAATTAGAAACATACGCCGCTCTGAATGCTCAAGATCTTCACTCTGGCTATTTAAACCGGCTTTACACTAGCCGTGACTATGAAGCTGGTCTGGTCAAAATGATGAGGGATAAATTTGAGGTAAATTCCATCTTTTCTTTTCTGCCATTGCATTCATCCCAGTAGCCCCCAAGGGCCGGTTTGTGACTTTGGTCAAACCGGGACTTAATCCTGAATATAGTTTGTGAAATCCGTCGGCATAACCCTCGAAGGCCGGTTTAGCATAAGCAAACCGGGGCTAAAATAAAAGGTTGTCCTTAGAACATGACTTGATCAAATAGCCATTAGCCCCCAAGTGCCAAGTTGAATACTTGTATTGAGCTTGGGACTTTGTAATCGAGCAATATACAAAAAATTGAAGGTACATTAGCCCCCAAGTATCAGGCATATAACTTTGTTATGTGGTTGATACTTCAATTTCTTGGCTCGCCTGTGCAAAGCTTTAAAATGCCATCTGTATGCAGGCTGAGATTAAAATCAAGGAGGACCGGATTGCCGATTTGCAGGAGGCCCTGAAAACCCAGCAAGCTGAAACAGATAAAACCAAGCAAGAATTAACCAGCGCTTTGAACACTGCGGAACGGCTGAAAGAAAGTTTCAAGAAAGAGCGAGCTGACTGGGCCACTGAGAAGGCCGGTTTAACCAAAAGAGCAGAACATGCTGAAGCGGCCCTTAAACCGGTGGTGGATGAACTCACGGCCGTACAGCGACAAATACACTCTATGACTGCTGCAATCTTTGGTAAACTCCTTGTAACTTCTGTGATGAATTTGAATCTTCTGTATCGTAAGTCCGGTTTGAGACCATTCCAATCTTGTTGTAGGCACACGTATTGGGCACTTAGGAAATGATGTGCGGAAGAAATTGAAAGCTGCCTACACCTTGGTAGAACAATTGTATACCGGAGCCCAACGGATCATCACCACAGCTTCTCACAACAACCCGGCGCCCGCTTTAATCCAGGACACTCTTAGCAAGTTGTCAATGCTTCCAGCCCGGATTGAGGAGCTGAAAAAATCCGCTGCCCGAACTGGAGCCATCAATGCCTTAATCCGGGCAAAGGCATGGGTGCCCGACTTTGATCCTGTGGAAGCAGCTCAAGGCTATCCCAGTCTGAAAGAAGATGGCTCTGAGTTCAACGAAGAAGATTTAAGGGCCATAAACCGTGCAATGCGCCCTCTTGCTTGCTAGTTAGCTGAAGAGGCAGATTTGACGCATTATCAAGCGCAATATAACAATCAAAACAAGCGAGTGCCTGCCCCAATTGTTGAAGCGGAAAATCTGATTCCTCCAATCCGTAAGCACACTTACGCCCCTGATATTGAACCGTCTTCCCTGATCCATGAACAAGCTGTTTTCCAAGCTTTAATGGGAATCGACTGGACCACTGTTGATTTCCAGCCAATGGGTAGAGACGAGGAAGCTGAAGCGGCGGAGGATGAGGAGCAGGCTTGAACCGGAAGCCGGTTTGAAGAACTATCTGCAACATCCTTCCACAAAAACAATGATTTTGTTTAGGCACCATGCTGCCTTGTAATAGGATAGTTAAAACTTCTGCCTGGAATATGCCTTCGTGCATAAGTACTGAAGCTTTTGCTTGAAAAACTTTAATTCCTATTTCCTGCAATCAGAAAAATTTGAACTGCCATGTTTGGGTATAAAGCTGGCTTATCCAAGCCTGAAGCGGTGGTTTTTATAAACCATTACCGTCAAAAAGGGAGAAAGTAGCCCCCGTACAAACCGTACTGACTTAATACGAGCCCCCTGGTTACTCCATGATGTGAACAGGGAAAAGGTAAACCGGGCAGAATCCTCCGGATTAGAAGGGGGACCAAAAATCGTTGGCTGACCCGGAAGAAATATACTTGTTGACATAAAGAAATCCAACAAAAACAAAAAACGATCAAACCATGAAAACAACATGGAAGCAAAAGCAATAATAAAAACCATTTGCAAAAATATGCTATACTGAGCTGTTCAGATGGCATTACCATGGTCGGACAGGATCAAGGTCCCCAATAGGAGTGACAATGATTCAGGTCAGCCAGGTCCCCAAATGACTCGTGGCATATATGCCAGATCAAGAGGCGTAGCAATGGCTCGGGCCCGACCATGCTATCAAATGATTTTGTGGCCTTAGGCCGACCAAGAGGCGTGACTGGCTCAGACTTGACCAAGTCCCCAAATGATCTGGTGGCTGTCGCCTATCAAAGGGTGTTCGTTGGTTCGGACATGACCAAGGCCCCCAGTGATATATAAAAACAAATTTCAAGGGGTAAACCGGAGGCCGCTTTAAACAGAACCACTCCGTGTAACCTCGCATGATGAGACAGACAGAGACCCCGCTTCAGCTGAGGCTCCAGTTTAATATATCAAAGATAATATATACATTGTCATGATATGTACATAGATAGAGCCAATGGCTCAAGTATAGTAAGGCCGAAGATGAGCTATATTCCACGGTCTGCCGGTCTCCTCCTCTGATGTACGTGAGTCTTGATGCTCTCGAATATCAATCAGATAATACGACCCGTTGTGCAGATTCTTGCTGACTACGAAAGGTCCCTCCCAAGGTGGGGATAACTTGTGCATATCCATTTGATCTTGGATGAATCGAAGCACCAAATCTCCTTCTTGAAAAGTTCTAGTTCTAACCCGGCGACTGTGATAGCGACAAAGATCTTGTTGGTAAATCGCCGAACGGGCAGCCGCTATATCACGCTCCTCGTCCAATAAATCCAAAGCATCTTGTCGTGCTGTCTCATTGTCTGCCTCAACATAAGCTGCCACCCGAGGCGAATCGTGCCGGATGTCACTAGGGAGAACTGCCTCTGCTTCGTAGACCATGAAAAATGGCGTGTATCCTGTGGACCGGTTTGGCGTAGTATTGATACTCCATAATACAGATGGTAGCTCTTCAACCCAACATCCTGGTGTTCTTTGCAATGGGACCAAAAGCCGGGGTTTGATGCCTCGCAAGATTTCCTGATTAGCTCGTTCTGCTTGTCCATTGGACTGGGGGTGTGCCACTGACGACACATTAAGTCGGATGTGCTCACGTTCACAGAACTCCTTCATAGCGCCCTTGGATAAATTGGTACCATTATCAGTAATGATACTGTGTGGAAAACCAAACCGGAAAATCTCCTTCTTGATGAACTGTACCGCTGTTGCTGCATCACACTTGCTGACAGGCTCTGCTTCAACCCACTTGGTAAATTTATCAACTGCCACCAAAAGGTGAGTTTTCTTATCCTTGGATCTTTTAAAAGGTCCAACCATGTCTAGCCCCCAAGTTGCAAACGGCCATGTTATTGGGATCATCCTCAATTCCTGAGTCGGCACATGAGCACGCCTTGAAAATTTCTGACATCCATCACACCGTTTAACCAAGTCCTCCGCGTCAGCATGCGCTGTCAACCAGTAGAACCCGTGATGAAACGCCTTTGCAACCAGAGACTTTGAACCGGCGTGGTGCCCACAATCCCCTTCATGGATTTCTCTTAAGATTTCACAGCCTTCCTCAGGAGAAACACAACGTTGAAACGCCCCTGACACACTACAATGATGTAATTCACCATTGACAATCGTCATAGACTTGGATCGCCGGACTATCTGCCTGGCCAGAATCTCATCCTCTGGCAACTCCCCCCTTGTCATGTACGCAAGATAAGGAACTGTCCAATCCGGAATAACACGCAGGGCTGCCACCAATTGGGACTCCGGATCAGGAATAGCCAAATCCGCTTCACCTGGGAGCTTGACTAACGGATTGTGCAACACATCCAAAAAGACGTTAGGCAGAACCGGTTTACGCTGAGAGCCCAACCGGCTTAAAGCATCCGCCGCTTCATTCTTCCGACGGTCCACATGATCCACTTGATAACCCTTGAAACAACCTGCAATATTATCCACTTCCCGGCGGTATGCAGCCATGAGCGGGTCTTTAGAGTCCCAAGTGCCGGACACCTGTTGAGCCACTAGGTCCGAGTCACCAAAACACTTAACCCGGCTTAAATTCATCTCTTTAGCCATCCGCAGACCATGGAGCAAGGCTTCATACTCAGCTGCATTATTAGTACAAGGGAACATTAAGCGGAGAACATAACAGAACTTATCACCTCGTGGGGAAGTTAATACGACTCCAGCCCCCGAGCCTTCCAATTGCCTGGATCCGTCAAAATGAATGGTCCAATATGTGTGATCCGGCTTCTCCTCTGGTGCCTGTAATTCCGTCCAATCATTGATAAAATCAACAAGTGCTTGAGACTTCACTGCCGTCCGAGGCACGTACTTCAGTCCGTGCGGCCCCAGCTCTATAGCCCACTTGGCAATTCGGCCAGTCGCCTCCCGATTCTGTATAATATCACCCAAGGGAGCTGAACTGACCACTGTGATGGGGTGCCCGTGAAAATACTGCTTCAACTTCCGACTGGCCATAAAAACACCATAGACCAGCTTCTGCCAATGCGGATACCTTTGCTTGGATTCAATCAGCACCTCACTGATATAATAAACCGGCCGCTGAACCGGATATTCCTTGCATGCCTCTTTGCGCACCACCACAATAGCCACGCTAACTGCCCGAGCATTAGCCGCTACGTATAATAATAGTGGCTCCTTGTCGACCGGAGCTGCAAGAACAGGCGGATTGGCTAACTGCCGCTTCAGGTCCTCAAATGCCTCGTCAGCAGCTGGACTCCAGACGAAATTGTCTGTCTTCCTCAGCATTTGGTACAAAGGGATAGCCTTCTCCCCGAGGCGGCTGATAAACCGGCTCAGCGCAGCGATTCGGCCCGCCAAACGCTGAACATCGTTGATACACTCCGGTTTAGCTAGAGATGTAATAGCTGTAATCTTCTCCGGATTAGCCTCAATTCCTCTGTTAGACACCAAGAAACCCAGTAACTTGCCTGCTGGAACACCAAAAACACACTTGGCCGGATTAAGCATCATCCTGTAAACTCGCAAGTTGTCAAAGGTCTCCTTCAAATCATCCACCAGTGTCTCCTTCTGCCTTGATTTTACTACAACATCATCCACATATGCGTGCACATTGCGGCCGATCTGCTCATGCAGGCAATTCTGTACACACCGTTGATAGGTGGCTTGGGCACTCTTGAGCCCGAAGGGCATAGATACATAGCAGAAGGCTCCAAAGGGAGTGATGAATGATGTTTTCTCCTGGTCCTTAACCGCCATCTTGATCTGATGATATCCAGAGTATGCATCCAAAAAACTCAAACACTCACAACCCGCCGTGGCATCAATGATCTGATCAATACGGGGGAGGGCAAAGGGGTCTGCCGGACAGGCTTTGTTAAGATCTGTGTAATCCACACACATACGCCAAGTGCCATTTTTCTTAAGAACCAGCACCAGATTAGCAAGCCACTCTGGATGGAACACCTCAATAATAAACCCAGCTGCTAAAAGCCTGGCCACTTCCTCTCCAATGGCCTTGCGTCTTTCTTCGTTAAACCGGCGGAGGAACTGTTTCACCGGTTTATACTTAGGATCCACATTAAGAGTGTGCTCAGCGAGTTCCCTCGGTACACCTGGCATGTCAGACGGCTTCCATGCAAAAATGTCCCGATTCTCACGGATGAACTCGATGAGCGCGCTTTCCTATTTGGGATCTAGGTTGGCACTGATAGTGAACTGCTTGGACGAATCGCCGGGCACGAAGTCAACAAGCTTGGTCTCAGCTGTCGATTTGAACTTCAGATCTGAATCATGCTCTGTAGTTGGCTTCTTTAAAGGGGTCATATCTGCCGGATCAACATTGTCCTTATAATACTTCAACTCCTCTGTGGCACAGACTGACTCTGCATAAGCCGCATCACCTTCCTCACATTCCAAAGCGACCCTACGGCTCCCATGAACCGTTATGGTCCCCTTGTAACCCGGCATCTTGAGCTGCAAGTAGATATAACAAGGCCGCGCCATGAACTTGGCGTAAGCCGGCCGGCCAAACAAGGCGTGATACGGGCTCCGGATCTTCACCACCTCAAATGTTAGTTTTTCCGACCGGGAGTCGTGCTCGTCCCCAAAGGCCACATCTAGGGCTATCTTACCAACAGGATATGCAGATTTGCCTGGCACAACACCATGGAATACTGTATTCGACGGTCTGAGATCCTTGTCTGTTAGTCCCATGCGCCGGAATGTCTCATAGTATAGTATGTTAATACTGCTTCCTCCATCCATGAGTACCTTGGTGAATTTATAACCCCCTACCTGAGGGTCTACCACTAATGCAAGCTGGCCCGGGTTATCAACCCGGGGCGGGTGATCCTCTCTGCTCCACACGATAGGCTGCTCCGACCAGCGCAAGTAACGTGGTAAGGCCGGTTCAACAGAATTCACCGCTCGCTTGTGGAGTTTTCGGTCGCGCTTATCCAAACTAGTTGTGAAAACATGATATTGCCCATTGTTCAACTGTTTTGGCTGGCTCTGATAACTCGATTGCTGTTGCTGCTGCTGGCTGTTCTGATTATTCTGGTGATTGTGGCCACCCTGATTGCGACCTGAACCGGAAGCTCCATCGTGATCCGGCCCGTGGAAACCGGATCCTGAACCGCCACCTGATCCGTGATCATACCGGAAAGCATCAGAGTTCTTGAACTCCTGCATGATATAACAATCTTTCCAAAGATGGTTAGCCGGCGCCTCCTTCGTCTCGTCCTTCGGGCAAGGCTGATTCAACAAATAGTTCAAACGGCTTGCGTTAGGATTGGGAGCCCCGTTACGATTTGCCGCTTTACCTCTGCGCCGCTGCCCCCTGTCCTGTGTGTTAGTGTTGGCCACAAAGTCCACGCTGCCGTCCGCTTTGCGCTTGCCTCCGTTTCCATGACCCGTTAGTTTGTTCTGCTGCTGTTTGGAGTTGCTATTCTTCTTTCCCTTCCCTGCTTCATCATCATTAAGCTCGGGATCCTTGGTACTGTCTGAATCGGCATACTTCACTAAAGCAGCCATGAGGGTTCCCATGTCATTACAGAACCGCTTCATGCGTCCCAATTTCAATTTTAGAGGCTCAAACCGGCAGTTGCCTTCTAGAGTTAAGACCGCAGAGTCAGCATTAATCCTGTCAGATGAGTGCAAAATTTCCGAAACGCGGCGCACCCAATGGGTCGTTGATTCTCCTTCTTCCTGAACACAAGCCGCCAGGTCTACTATGGACTTGGGCTGCTTACATGTATCCTTGAAATTTTGTATAAACCGGGCCCGCAACTGGGCCCACGAGCTGATAGAATTGGGCGGCAGGCTCTTTAACCAAGTACGAGCTGTGCCCTCAAGCATCATGGTGAAATATTTTGCACATGCGGCCTCATCCACGTCCAGCATTTCCATGGCCATCTCATAACTCTCTATCCATGCTTCAGGGGGTAAATCCGCGGTATAATTCGGCACCTTGCGTGGACCCTTGAAATCTTTGGGCAGGCGCACATTACGTAAAGCAGGGACCAAGCAAGGCACTCCCAGAGCGGATGTGATTCCTGGCCCGGCAGAACGAACCGGTGTGAGTTGGCCCGCATTATCCTGTGCTGCTAACTCGGCCTCCCTTTGCGCCCGGGCCCGGTTCACCGCATCCCGAGTATCGACAACACCACCTGCCGGGTCATCACCACGGGCCGCTTCACGGCCTTGCGCATTGCTTGATATGGCTGGTTCATCTATGCGCCTGCTATAGCTCCGGCTCGGACGGGGCGTAGAATGAACCCGATCACGGCAGTATGAGTACGCCTCCTGCTGAATCAGCGCGGTCCGGAGAAGCTCCTTAACCCGGCGCGTCTCTATTGCTTGCGGAGAATCCCCTTCGACTGGGATGGCCTCTAACCGTGCGGCGGCTGCAACAAGGTTGTCCATAGGATTCGAATAATGACCCGGGGGCGTCTGGACCGGCGTAGGGACCACAATATTTTGGCGAGGGGGTTCCATCAGGCGAGGTTGGACCGCCGCTCCTGGCCCTGGCGCCTCAATCCGGTTTGTCTCCTGATACCGCGGTGGATTACTGGGTCCAGCTCCTGGAGTGTGAAAGAGATTTCGGGGGTCAAACCCTAACGGCAGGCGTGATCTGTGCTTCCGCTTCAAAACCTCCTGTGATGCATTCTGGTCAAGCATGAGTTTATAGGCCTGTGCGTCCAAAGCGGCCCGCTCTGCAGCCATCCGGTCTTTTTCCGCTGCCAGATCCGCTTTGGCTTGCATGATCTGCTCTCTCACCTTCGCAATTTCTGCATTATGAGCCTCTTGATCTGCCGGATCATCCTCCGTCATAAGCGCGGCTAGTGCGTCAAACAGATCAGATAGAACTTGAACCGGCGGGCGCACAAGGCCTCCTGCCCCTACTGCCGCTACTGCTGCGGATCCGGAGAGCATTGCTGCGGCAGTCGAAGAATAATTCGCCGCCTGGGTGCCAGCCATGAATATTCCAACCCGGTTGATCTGGCCTGGGGGGTCCGGAATACTGTCACCATCGGAACAACCCCTCACCTGATCGTCTTGCATCCGGTATAGCGACTCGGTCTCTCAGGTCGAAGACTCGTCGCCGGAATAGACGACGGTCTCGTTACCGTGCTCTGATTCGTCCTCACGCTCTCCTCCGTAGATGACTCCAACGAAGGCACGCTTCATGGCCGGTTTAACCTGGGTAGATCTCGCACGCTGAGCCATCTCGACGGGGTCGGTGTAGATGTCCGGCTCAGGCCCAGGCTCACTGATTTTGCCGATGAAGACGTGTATGCTGCCAAAGGGGACCCGGTACCCATACTCGATCGAATCGGCCTCGAGACCCCATCCTGCATCATCGATGTAGATCCTGCCCCGACGACTCTTAGTCATCTGGCCCACTACATAGCCTTCGAGTCCCTTGAGCTTGCCCTCCAAGATCGTCACACTATCGTGCGATAGCCCCACGGTGGGCGCCAACTGTCATGGATTTGTCACGGCAGGTGTCCTAGCGAAAGGACTTAGTCGTGGAGCCATCGCTACGAGTTTACTTGAAGGGGTTAAAGCGGACACAAAGACACGAGGGTTTTATACTAGTTCGGCCCCTTCGATGAAGGTAACAGCCTACGTCTAGTTGTGGTGGAATTGATATGATCTCGATGGCTAGGGAGCAAACAAGCTTTGCCTAGGCTCGAGTTGTTGTTGTCTATCTTGAACCGCCGCCGGGTCGTCCCCTTATATACACGGGTGACGCCCGTCGGTCCATAGAGTCCCAGCCGGTTCATATCCGTATCCCGGCCGGTATCTCTCTATTCCTAACTTACAATACAAGTTATACATCAGGTCGGTTTACAGCTACAGATTCTAGACCGACTATAGGCCTTGGGCCTTCACCTGCTTATACCACTATGAAGTTAACCCGGCCCAAGTAGGCCGGTTTACGCCCAGTGGTAATATCCCCAACAGTAGGCACAATCACAAATAAGCCCCGAGATTTGTCGAAAGTCATTTGTTTATGTTACATGGAAGTAGGACATGGTGCCAGGGAATGTCCAGAACAAAAGGAATCCTGAGCAGAGTACTTCAGAATTTTTATACTAGAGTAAGGAATGTAATAAATAGAGTAGTAAGCACCCTTATTTTCAGGAGAAGTTAAATTATGAAATGGAAATGCAGGAGATTGTAATAATTTGAGAATCAATAAAGTTACCATCGTTGGTACGGATTTGGATTTTTATGAGTTGTTACTCTATGAAGGAAGATTTTGACCATTTTCGAGGATATGAGAAATATGGTCTATGGATGAGTTTGTGCATTTCAAGGGGTGGTAGTAACTGTGAGGACCCTTGACCCTGGAAAAAGATAGTGATATTCCATGAAGTGGATTTCAGACAAAATAAGTACGAGTTTTGTCTTGATATGTGGGATACCCCAAGGATATGAAGGGAGGAAGCACTATTGGATATGAAGGAGGTATCATGTTGGTAATAAGGAGCAATTGTAACAACATGACGAGTCGGAGTAAACACGTTTTAGTTTGGTACTAAGAGAAGGAAGGGAGACAGTACAATTGGATGGATTTAAGAATGCTAGGAAATTGGATGTTAGAATAATGATCGGTTGCCCCAAGGATGAGTTCAAGGTTGCAAGTGATGAGATGGGCCATAACCCACAGACCCCAAGACCTGCCAAGAAGCAAGCACACTCTTGCTAAAGGAAAAACCCTGGAAGAGGATACGACTTTGTCAACAAACGATGTTATAGGAGTAACGTAAAACCTGAGAGTTGTGAAGGAACGATAGTTATTTGTCTGGCTTGCAGAATCAATGGGTTATCCAAACTTGGTTCGTTGACAAGAGAAATTCTGCAATGCTTGTGAGGATGACCGAGTGTTAGAATGCGAGATTTGCTAAACCATATACACGATAATGGTTTGGGTGCCGGATGGATTGATCACCATACCGACTTACTCTTATTATTCGTCTTGCTATGTGGGATGGTAAATCTGAGTGACTTACCTATGTAGAACGACGACGATCAAAACCTTGTTTAAACCTTAGAATGGTATGACGTTTTTTCCTGGTACAAGGCAGCTGTTGCCAATCGTAGGTCATACGGTGAGAATGAAGCCCAGACCCATTCCCTGCAGGGTAAACCATAAATTGTTGACGACCATGAGATATCGATAGTTATTTAGTGTTGGCGCCAGACCCGTCAGCTAAGAAGACCCAGTCATGGAATAACCTTACTAAGATATAATGGACACAGGAATTAAGGAAAAGGTTATGTCACCCCGGAAGAGCCTAGAGAAGGAATTCTTCCCGGGAATATGAGAAGATCGACACTGTCAACAAAAAAGGAAGGAGTATATGAGTTTTGATGGAACCGTAACAATGCTTTCGAGGGTGGTAGCACCCCAGACCCCTGTGATGATCAATGGATTTTGAGGAGACCCCGAACCCAACCAAATTCTTGCTAGCCTCTTCGAATCTCGAGGACAAGATTCATTTTAAGGGTGGTAGGTTTGTAACATCCCAAAATTCTAAATTTTGGAATGTTATATTAAATAGATAGTTTTGAGTGCTTGTGTGATGTGCTGTGTGGAACTGAGTGAAATTTGAAACTTTTTGAAAGTTAAATGAGAGGGAATGAAATGACTTTCCCAAACTTTCACCTTGCATTTATGATCTCCATGAATTCAAATTCTTTTCATCACAAAACTCTAGAGAGAAGATGACATGACTTCTTACATTTAAATAAATAAAAAGGGTTTTGAAAAGATTTGAATTCCATTTGGAACTTTTTCAAATTCAGAAACTTTAAGCAACTCAAGATTTTCATGAGAGAAGATAAAATGACTTCTTCAAAACATATGAAATATGAGTTGGGAGTTTAAAAGAAATCCAATTTAAAGCCATTTTGAAAATTACTTTCAATTTGGACTTAGTTGGGTTTTATTCAAATTATTTTTCTCCAAAAATAAAATATATGGAAAATAGTGTGAAATGATTCCCTACATCAGAAAATTGGAGAGATATAAAATTGAAATCATTTTGTTGTTTTTAAAATGATTTTTATTGGATTTTATTAGAGTTGTAGCACTGTTTGATTTATTTGAATTTTTGGTGGATATTATTTGAAGCTAGATAAATGTTCATGTTGTAGGAAATCTTTTTCTGAAAATTTTTGATATATTATATGCCTATAGTATTTTTTATTTTGTTGGTTTATTTTATTTTTGGTTGTGTGTAAAAAATGATTTAAAGAAAATAAAAATTAAATAACTCCTCGACCGACTGGACCGGGCCGGCCCAGCCAGCCAGCCAGGCCACAGCCCAGCTGGCCAACGCCGCTCGCCCGCTCGTCCCCGAGCTCGGGACAGAATCCCGAGCCGCCACGACGCCGTCGCCGCCTTGACGTTCGTGCTCCGCCCGGACTCCACCGCCACCTTGGCCCCTCCTCCACGCCACCGGCGCCCCCTCCTCTTATAAATCCCCCCCCC
>NC_041381.1:238753762-238811047 GCF_002162155.2 Triticum dicoccoides | reverse complement strand
GCTGCCGCTGCCGCACTTCATCGCCACCTCCGCCATCGAGCGCAGCAACCGCCAACCGCGACGCCGTTGGCTGCCCCGACGCCACCACCGCACCCGCCGCCCAGCGCCGCCCCTCCCCGACCTCTTCGCTGCCTCGACGACCACCGGAGCCACCGCCCCGATCGGATCCGAGTCGCCGGAGAACCGCCGCCGCTGCGGTAAACTCTAACCCCGATCCGCCGCTGGTTTTTAACAAAAAACCGCCTCCGACCGGTCCGATCCAGATCAGTTTTTTTTAAACCGTTTCGTTTTTATTTTAGCGCATGTTTTTTGTTTAGGTAGTTTCAGCGAACGTTTTGGTTCGTTAGGATTTCGTAATGAACGTTCATTTTTTAGCCTTTTCTTTTTCTGTTTATTTACGTCAGGGACCTATCCATGAATAAAATTATTTACAGATTAGCCCCTGGTTTTCAAACGACCATAACTTTTTGCCTGTTTATCCAAATACAACAAAACCAACGCCCACTTCTTTGTTATGATCTCATCTATCCAGATAATCAACTTAAACATATTTTTGAAAGTTTAAAATTTGATTTCAAACAGATTTGAATTCAAACTTCTTTTCTTCATAACTTGAGTTTTATAACTCCGTTTTAGTTGATTCTTTTTGCAAATCAAAGCTCTTGACCTAAACATTATGATAAGGCCAAATCCACCTAATTTTGGTACTATTAGAAATTGTTTTCTGTTGCAAGAGTTATTTGCCTATTTTCAAAGTTTTCCGAGATCTTTTCTTCAATAATTTTGCATGAGTGCTTATGTATGCAATTGCTTGCTTACGATAGATTGACCGGAGTGCGACGAGTAGAACTATAAGGAGTTATGAGCGCGAATCATCTTCATCAACAGTACAAGGCAAGTTCACACTTTGATCATATCCCTGTATTACCCAGTTTTTATGCATAGTTTCAACCCTCAAACATTGCATGAGTAGGATTGATTACATGTGGGTATTGGGAAGTAGTTGATGAGGTAGAACCTATTATCCTTTATATCAAAACCCCGGGAGTTACTACGGTATGCTTATACTGCTATGTTATGCTCGTAGACGTGGTTTGGTTTGAGTGATTCAGGACAGATGTTAGAGTTATTATTAATGGTTAACTTAAGGTGGTTACTTTAATACACATCTGGGTGGAATGGTAGGGGCACCCTGGAGCACCCAGTGGTTTGCCCGGGAACCTGGAGAACCCAGTGCTTTCCCAAGGGGATCCCGGAGGACCCATGTGATCACCCTATGGAATGCCACCCAGGCTCAAAGGGATCATAAGATTATTCATGCTAGAAACTTCCGTGTGCAACCACAGGCCATTATGGGCTCTGGCATAGTTGAGTAAGCTCCATGAGTTCTTGAAGAGGTAGACTAGCAGATGTAGTGGGATGTAGGTGGTACTGTCTACCCAGAGTAAAGAGTTAATGCTTTTGAAAGACTGTGTCTCGGTCATCCATTTCTCAAACATCAGGAAGTGCGAGAAATTCAACGGAGGAGATCGAGTCTTATGGGGAAAAGTGCGCAAACCTCTGCAGAGTGTACAAACTAATCATCGTTAGCCGTGTCCCCGGTTATGGACATCTTGAGTATCTGGTTCTGGGATTATCATGTTGATCTTTTCACTCTAATTAATTAATTTGTTGGGTTGATGATTATTAATTTGGAGTTGAGTTGGAGGAACCTTCTCAATATTTTCAACAAACTTTGTAGTTAAACAAAATTTTATTCCTTTGTGTAGGGAAAAATTGGCTTTATGCAAAATTAAACTTAGAGCTTCCACCAGCCAAATATGCATGTAGTGATAGCTGTTGTTCTTCATTATCCTATGGTGTGAATTTGCCAGTACATTCAATGTACTGACCTACATGGCTGCAACATCTCGTGTTGTAAGAATCTTATGATGAGTAAGTGATGCGTTAGGGTTACGATTTCTACACTCAACTTTGCCGTTGGTGTTGATGGGAATCCACAACCTTGTTGTTACTTCCGCTATTTGGATTGAGATAATAGTATTTACGTTACTTTATACATGTAATTTACCTCTGTTATAATCCTCGAGTACTATGTGTGTCAGCATACCGATCCATGGATGACACTTAAGCACAGAGACTTCGATCCTTTCGGGTCGGGTCGCTACACCTCCGCCTGGCTTCCCCCTTCCCATATACGCTTGCGCTCAGGATGAAGGAGTGCGCCAACAAGAGACGCCTGACGAAGGTGGCAGGGCCGCCCTTGCCCTGTCGTCCGCACCATGGACCCTTGCTGAGGGTAGCTCGCACGGGTTTGTGGTGTGGGCAGCGATGCCCCCTGACACCTGGATCTGACTCCCACGGTTCTTCGCCAACGAGCTGCCTCTGAGGGGGCCGGTCGAGCTATGGCTGCAGCACGCCTGGTGCCGCAGCTCGGCAACCGGAGCCGAAGTCGAGGTGGTGCTGCCCTGAGACGTCTTCATGACTCGAGGATGGGGTGAGATTACCTGGGCTTGCTGTGCAAAGGGAGCCCTGGCAATCCACTTCGAGTATGATGGCGCGGCCACCCTGTTCTTCAAGGTCTTCAATGAGGAGGGCGAACGGCTGGAGTGCTACCCCGGAGGAGACAACTCGAGGGACGCCGCAGCGTGTGCTGGACCTGCTGCCATCCCCTTCAGCGCTTCGTCCAGCAGCAGTGATGACTCCTGGGAATCCAGTGACTCTCCTGAGCCCAGTGATTCTCCGGAGTCGAGCGATGATAGCTACATTCCGCTGAGCTCCCGCCGAGGCCGTAGTGCAGCTGCGGCTGCCGCCTGGCATCGTCGGCGATACCGTAGGGCCTTGTAGTTGCTCTTCCTACGCGGAATGAAGATCAGCCCCCGTGGGGTTTGTAAGGATGGGAATGCACTTAATATCAATGTTGTTTCTTTTGATTTCGTGATGGATACGCATATTCCAGTTCGGCTAGGTTCCTCCCCTTTATTTTCCCTAGACAGCGTGGTGCTCTACACCGACAGGACCCAGTCCCCAGGCAGGCTTCAGCCATCGCTAGTATGCCAGGTCGTGATGTCGTGGTCAAGGCTAGGAGGTGAACGGCCCAAGGTTCAGTAAGAGCTCGTGAGACGCGATGCTCATGAGGTCCCCCTTGCCGTGCAAGCAGCTGCACAGAAAATCAAAAAGGGGAGTAGAACTGCCAAAGTGGAACTACGAGGCGGGGCGTGCGGGGAGCAAAACTGGTGCTGTAACAAGCCGAGACTTATCTTTTTGGTGTCCAGGTCCATTAGGGAGATGACGCTTGCCTTCGCGCCTGCAATATTATTGCGCGTAGCTCGCTTTGACCACCTTCTTGCCTCGCTCGCCTAGGTGCTCTACGTCCTCGGGGCCTAGGTGCTCGTCCGCTGGTATGCCAGGTCACGATGCCGTGGTCAAGGCCAGGGGTGAGGGCTGGAGAGCTAGTAAGAGCTCTCGAGACGCAGTGCTCGGGAGGCCCCCCCTTCAACACGCAAGCGACTCGCGAGGCCAGATGGTGGTTGTTCAAGCCGACCCTTGGCCCTAACCGCCAGATGAGCCTGCAGGTTAGATGACAGGAAAGACTGGGACCCCTGTGGAGTGGGCCCGGAGTAAGGAGCGTGAGACAAGGGCACCGAGGATCTGGTGAGGTGGTGTACGTGGAGCGGGCCGTGGACCAGAGCTCGATCCCCGGGTTTATCAGTGTTGCAGGGACGGACCCGAGCACAAACGACGTGCCGATGTGAGTAGCGTGCAGCCATGCGGGAATGGTATTAGTCAGCACACATGAAGGGTCGTGAGGCGGTGGTCATGGGGTGACATCATATATAAACTCACAGAAATTATTAGATAGTCCTCGTGAATGCAAAACAATACATGCCATAGGCTAGACCCACACGGCTTGGGGATGATGCAGCCCAAAGGGCACCCCCAAACTGAACGAACTGGTATGATGTCACCTGGTACCGTTGCTGAAGAGGTATTGAAGTAGCCAAAAAACACGTGCCGCTGGAGCCGTTCCTCATGAGCCGCTCTGCTGCCGAGCCTCAGGAGACTCGGAGGGACCGAGAGGCTCCTGAAGGTGCTCCTCCATCTCCCCAGGACCGCCTGGTGCCTGGCCTTGCAAGCCATCTGAGTGTCCCTCATGCAACGCTGGAACGCCTCAGCCGCACCTGCCAGGCCGAATGGCATGCAGACGTAGCTGTGAGGCGGTCCCTCGCATCGGCCGACACGAGACGGCCACATGAGCTGCCGAGACGCGGCCCTGTTGAGCCCGGGGATGTCGATGCAGACACGGAACTCCTTACCCTTGCCAGGGCAGTGAGCTGCACCACGCGGCAGGCGACGATCGCCTTGCAGAAGCCTTCCTTCCTGAACCTCCTGGATTGCCTTGCTGATGACCTCCTGAATACCTGGTGCCTCGCGCCTGCTGCCTTCTCTTGGGAAGCGTGCTCTAAAGAGCGCCTCCACATGGTGCCCGAGCACCCCTCTCGCGACATTGGCTAGATCTGAGGCCCTCCAAAGGAGAGCCCCCGAGCCCAGCCCGAGAGGAGCACCGGGCGCGCCTTCCTACGCGATGGGTGAAGGGGCCGCGTTTGGAGCCGCGAGGCTCAGCGTTGCGTCCTCGAGTGATGCTTCCTCACGAGACCTCTGTCCCAGTTGCAGCTTCTTCGTCTTGGGGGCGACCTCAGGAGGGAGGGCGCCGTCCTTGTCTCCGGGGTTCTCAACTGCTGCAGCCAGGAAGGCGCGCTCGAAGGAGCACACTGCATCCTTCTCTTGACATGCGACCATGATGACGACGCCGCTTCCTGGCATCTTGAGGACGTTGTAGTCGTGGTGCGTGGCTACCATGAACTTGGCCAGTGCGGGGTACCCTAGGATGGCATTGTAGGGTAGGTGGATGTCGGCGACGTCGAAGTCGATGAGCTCGGTGTGGTAGTTCTTGCACTCGCCGAAGGTCACAGGGAGGTGAACCTGCCTGATCGGGTGTGTCGAACCATCGGTCACTCCTGAGAATGGCTTGGTGGGGTGAAGCTGGTAGTATGGCACCTCGAGCCTGTTGAATGTCTGGACAGATAGAACATTGAGCCCCACTCCGCCATCGATGAGAGTTTTGGTGACAACCACATTGCTGATGACGGGGGAGCAGAGCATGGGGAGCGCGCCAGCGGTGGCCGCACACTTGAGCCAGTCTGAGGAGTCAAAGGTGATGGCGCACTTGGACCACTTGAGAGGGCGAGTTGCTTCAGGCTTGGGGAGCGCTGCATTCACCTCACATGCGAACTGCTTGAAGACGCGGTGGGAAGCCGGGGCCTGTGAGCCGCCCAAGATGCAGGCAATGGCCTGAGGCTCCTGGAAGCCCCCAGCCCCCTCGTCCTGGTGGTGATCTTCATTCCTTCTTGGAGGTGGAGGCAAAGGAGGCAAAGCTGTGTTGCCCTAAGGGCGATCCTCACGAGGCTGCTCCCTCCAGTTGCCCTCACGAGGCTGGCCCTGTCAGCGGTCCTCTCGATGCTGGTCGCGCCACTCCTGACGATGGTTGCGCCCATCCCAGCATCCTCCACCTCGGCCGCCTCCATGATCGTAGCCTCAATCGTTGCGCTCGGGACGTCGACCGAGGTGCCCGTCGCGGAGGGCCTTGAGCTCCTGGCAGTCGTTCGTGTTGTGGCTGTGAATGTTGTGGAAGACGCAAAACGGCCTTGCTCTTGGATGACTCAGGGTGATCGCAGCCGCGCTTCGTCTCTGGCTCGTCTACAAGCACGGCTGGCCCCTTGCGCTTCATGTCCTTGGTCTTGGTTTTCTTGTCTTCTGGATCGGCATCGGGGAGCTCGAGGAGGGAGAGGCATCCCTCCTCGGCCCTTGCACAATTGTTCACCATGTTGAACATCTCCAGAGCGGTGCAGAGATCCTTGTGGATGGTGAGCTCCTCCTTCATCTTGACATCACGGACGCCATCGGTGAACGCGGAGATGATGGCTTCGTCCGACACCTTGGGAATATTGAGGCGAACGTTATTGAAGCGCTGGATATACTTTTGCAGGGTCTCTTCAGGTTGCTTCTTGATGCGTCGCAGGTCACCCACGGCCGGTGGACGGTCGCGAGTGCCCTGGAAGTTGGCAATGAAGTGGATGCGCATCTCCTCCCAGGAAGAATCGACCCCTCGGTCAGGTTCAGGAGCCAAGAACGCGCGCCATCCTTGAGGGCCATCAGGAACCAGTTTTCCATGACGTTCTCGTCGTCGCTGGCTACCTTGATGCTTAGCTCGTAGAGCTGCAGGAACTCACGGGGTCGGTGGTGCCGGTGTAGCATGGAGGCAGGTCAGGCTTGAATTTGCTTGGCCAGACGACATTGTGGAGCTCCGGAGTGAACGCACGGCATCCTGTCATGGCCACCGGAGGTCTTCGAGGGTGGAAATTGATCCTGGTGCGCGCGCACTGCCACCTCCTGCAGCGGTACGCGGGCCTGGTGCTGGGGTGCTGGAAGCACGCGTGCTTCCCCCTGCGGCCGCTGCACCACCTGGCAGCTCACGTCACCCCGAGCTGGCGCGGGGCACGGCGGGTCGCCCCACGGAGCCACAAGCCTTGGCTCGATGATGGCGCCCTGGGCCAGAGGTGGTGGAGGAGCCCCATGCGCCACATCGCCCACTACAGGTGGTTGCTAAGGCAGCGAGCGAGCCGGCTCGGTGGAGCCCCCGTGCGCAACGCTGACAAGCTCAGCGATCCGCTCGACCTACTCCTCGTAGAGGTCGTCGACCGGGCGGTAGCGAAGGAGCTCCCGTGCCATGAGCAGAGCGACCCGCGCATCAGCCTGGCCGCGACGCGCATGGGATGACGAAGCTGCTGGGGTCAGTGACGGAGTAGCGGTGCGGCCATCACGGTGCACCGACGGGTGCAGCGATGAAGCTTGCTGCTCATGGCCGGCAGGGCCCGTGGTGGCGTTGGCCACCGGAAAAGGGGCGTGACGGGCATGAAGGAAATATGCCCTAGAGGCAATAATAAAGTTATTGTTTATTTCCTTATAATCATGATAAATGTTTATTATTCATGCTAGAATTGTATTTACCAGAAACATAATACATGTGTGAATACATAGACAAACAGAGTGTCACTAGTATGCCTCTACTTGACTAGCTCGTTAATCAAAGATGGTTATGTTTCCTAACCATGAACAATGAGTTGTTATTTGATTAACGAGGTCACATCATTAGTAGAATGATCTGATTGACATGACCCATTCCATTAGCTTAGCACCCGATCGTTTAGTATGTTGCTATTGCTTTCTTCATGACTTATACATGTTCCTATGACTATGAGATTATGCAACTCCCGTTTACCGGAGGAACACTTTGGGTACTACCAAACGTCACAACGTAACTGGGTGATTATAAAGGAGTACTACAGGTGTCTCCAATGGTCGATGTTGGGTTGGCGTATTTCGAGATTAGGATTTGTCACTCCGATTGTCGGAGAGGTATCTCTGGGCCCTCTCGGTAATACACATCACATAAGCCTTGCAAGCATTATAACTAATATGTTAGTTGTGAGATGATGTATTACGGAACGAGTAAAGAGACTTGCCGGTAACGAGATTGAACTAGGTATTGGATACCGACGATCGAATCTCGGGCAAGTAACATACCGATGACAAAGGGAACAACGTATGTTGTTATGCGGTCTGACCGATAAAGATCTTCGTAGAATATGTAGGAGCCAATATGGGCATCCAGGTCCCGCTATTGGTTATTGACCGGAGACGTGTCTCGGTCATGTCTACATTGTTCTCGAACCCGTAGGGTCCGCACGCTTAAGGTTACGATGACAGTTATATTATGAGTTTATGCATTTTGATGTACCGAAGGTTGTTCGGAGTCCCAGATGTGATCACGGACATGACGAGGAGTCTCGAAATGGTCGAGACATAAAGATTGATATATTGGAAGTCTATGTTTGGACATCGGAAGTGTTTCGGGTGAAATCGGGATTTTACCGGGTTACCGGGAGGTTACCGGAACCCCCCGGGAGCCATATGGGCCATCATGGGCCTTAGTGGAAAGGAGAAAGGGGCAGCCCAAGGGGGCTGCGCGCCTCCCCCCTTCCCCTAGTCCTATTAGGACTAGGAGAGGTGGCCGGCCACCCCTCTCCCTCTTTCCCCCTTGGGAATCCTAGTTGGAATAGGATTGGGGGGGGGGGGAGTCCTACTCCCGGTAGGAGTAGGACTCCTCCTGCGCCCTCCTCCTTGGCTGGCGCCCCTCTCCCCCCTTGGCTCCTTTATATACTGAGGTAGAGGCACCCCAAAACACACAAGTTGACACAAGTTGATCCACGTGATCGATTCCTTAGCCGTGTGCGGTGCCCCCTGCCACCATATTCCTCGATAATACTGTAGCGGAGTTTAGGCGAAGCCCTGCTGCTGTAGTTCATCAAGATCGTCACCACGCCGTCGTGCTGACGAAACTCTTCCCCGACACTTTGCTGGATCGGAGTCCGGGGATCGTCATCGAGCTGAACGTGTGCTCGAACTCGGAGGTGCCGTAGTTTCGGTGCTTGATCGGTTGGATCGTGAAGACGTACGACTACTTCCTCTACGTCGTGTCATCGCTTCCGCAGTCGGTCTGCGTTGGGTACGTAGACAACACTCTCCTCTCGTTGCTATGCATCACATGATCCTGTGTGCGCGTAGGAAATTTTTTGAAATTACTACGAAACCCAACAGTGGCATCCGAGCCTAGGTTATTTATGTTGATGTTATATGCACGAGTAGAACACAAGTGAGTTGTGGACGATACAGGTCATACTGCCTACCAGCATGTCATACCTTGGTTCGGCGGTATTGTTGGACGAGACGACCCAGACCAACCTTACGCGTACGCTTACGCGAGACCGGTTCCCTCGACGTGCTTTGCACAGAGATGGCTTGCGGGCGACTGCCTCTCCAACTTTAGTTGAACCAAGTATGGCTACGCCCGGTCCTTGCGAAGGTTAAAACGGAGTCTATTTGACAAACTATCGTTGTGGTTTTGATGCGTAGGTGAGATTGGTTCTTACTTAAGCCCGTAGCAGCCACGTAAAACATGCAACAACAAAGTAGAGGACGTCTAACTTGTTTTTGCAGGGCATGTTGTGATGTGATATGGTCAAGGCATGATGCTGAATTTTATTGTATGAGATGATCATGTTTTGTAACCAAGTTATCGGCAACTGGCAGGAGCCATATGGTTGTCGCTTTATTGTATGCAATGCAATCGCGATGTAATGCTTTACTTTATTACTAGACGGTAGTGATAGTCGTGGAAGCATAAGATTGGCGAGACGACAACGATGCTACGATGGAGATCAAGGTGTCGCACCGGTGACGATGGTGATCATGACGGTGCTTCGGAGATGGAGATCACAAGCACAAGATGATGATGGCCATATCATATCACTTATATTGATTGCATGTGATGTTTATCTTTTTATGCATCTTATCTTGCTTTGATTGACGGTAGCATTATAAGATGATCTCTCACTAAATTATCAAGAAGTGTTCTCCCTGAGTATGCACCGTTGCAAAAGTTCTTCGTGCTGAGACACCACGTGATGATCGGGTGTGATAGGCTCTACGTTCAAATACAACGGGTGCAAAACAGTTGCGCACGCAGAATACTCAGGTTAAACTTGACGAGCCTAGCATATGCAGATATGGCCTCGGAACACGGAGACCGAAAGGTCGAGCGTGAATCATATAGTAGATATGATCAACATAATGATGTTCACCGATGAAACTACTCCATCTCACGTGATGATCGGACATGGTTTAGTTGATTTGGATCACGTGATCGCTTAGAGGATTAGAGGGATGTCTATCTAAGTGGGAGTTCTTTAATAATATGATTAATTGAACTTAAAATTTATCATGAACTTAGTCCCTGATAGTATCTTGCTTGTTTATGTTGATTGTAGATAGATGGCTCGTGCTGTTGTTCCGTTAAATTTTAATGCGTTCCTTGAGAAAGCAAAGTTGAAAGATGATGGTAGCAATTACACGGACTGGGTCCGTAACTTGAGGATTATCCTCATTGCTGCACAGAAGAATTACGTCCTGGAAGCACCGCTGGGTGCCAGGCCTGCTGCTGGAGCAACGCCAGATGTTATGAACGTCTGGCAGAGCAAAGCTGATGACTACTCGATAGTTCAGTGTGCCATGCTTTACGGCTTAGAATCGGGACTTCAACGACGTTTTGAACGTCATGGAGCATATGAGATGTTCCAGGAGTTGAAGTTAATATTTCAAGAAAATGCCCGGATTGAGAGATATGAAGTCTCCAATAAGTTCTATAGCTGCAAGATGGAGGAGAACAGTTCTGTCAGTGAGCATATACTCAAAATGTCTGGGTATAATAATCACTTGATTCAATTGGGAGTTAATCTTCCGGATGATTGCGTCATCGACAAAATTCTCCAATCACTGCCACCAAGCTACAAGAGCTTCGTGATGAACTATAATATGCAAGGGATGAACAAGACTATTCCCGAGCTCTTCGCAATGCTGAAAGCTGCGGAGGTAGAAATCAAGAAGGAGCATCAAGTGTTGATGGTTAACAAAACCACTAGTTTCAAGAAAAAGGGAAAAGGGAAGAAGAAGGGGAACTTCAAGAAGAACGGCAAGCAAGTTGCTGCTCAAGAGAAGAAACCCAAGTCTGGACCTAAGCCTGAAACTGAGTGCTTCTACTGCAAGCAGACTGGTCACTGGAAGCGGAACTGCCCCAAGTATTTGGCGGATAAGAAGGATGGCAAGGTGAACAAAGGTATATATGATATACATGTTATTGATGTGTACCTTACTAGAGCTCGCAGTAGCACCTGGGTATTTGATACTGGTTCTGTTGCTAATATTTGCAACTCGAAAC
This sequence comes from Triticum dicoccoides, assembly GCF_002162155.2. Classification (NCBI taxonomy): domain Eukaryota; kingdom Viridiplantae; phylum Streptophyta; class Magnoliopsida; order Poales; family Poaceae; genus Triticum; species Triticum dicoccoides. Next base: position 238,800,153 of record NC_041381.1, on the reverse strand, counting down.
AGGGACTACAGAATAAGCGGGCACTGGCAAAGGACGAGGTGACGATGCGCGTGGGAAACGGTTCCAGAGTCGATGTGATCGCAGTCGGCACGCTACCTCTACATCTACCTTCGGGATTAATATTAGACCTAAGTAATTGTTATTTGGTGCCAGCATTGAGCATGAACATTATATCTGGATCTTGTTTAATGCGAGACGGTTATTCATTTAAATCAGAGAATAATGGTTGTTCTATTTATATGAGTAATATCTTTTATGGTCATGCACCCTTGAAGAGTGGTCTATTTTTATTGAATCTCGATAGTAGTAATACACATATTCATAATGTTGAAGCCAAAAGATGCAGAGTTGATAACGAAAGTGCAATTTATTTGTGGCACTGTCGTTTAGGTCATATCAGTATAAAGCGCATGAAGAAACTCCATGCTGATGGACTTTTGGAACCACTTGATTATGAATCACTTGGGACTTGCGAACCGTGCCTTATGGGCAAGATGACTAAAACACCGTTCTCCGGTACTATGGAGAGAGCAACAGATTTGTTGGAAATCATACATACCGATGTATGTGGCCCGATGAATATTGAGGCTCGTGGCGGATATCGTTATTTTCTCACCTTCACAGATGATTTAAGCAGATATGGGTATATTTACTTAATGAAACATAAGTCTGAAACATTTGAAAAGTTCAAAGAATTTCAGAGTGAAGTTGAAAATCATCGTAACAAGAAAATAAAGTTTCTACGATCTGATCGTGGAGGAGAATATTTGAGTTACGAGTTTGGTGTGCATTTGAAAAACTGTGGAATAGTTTCGCAACTCACGCCACCCGGAACACCACAGCGTAATGGTGTGTCCGAACGTCGTAATCGTACTTTACTAGATATGGTGCGATCTATGATGTCTCTTACTGATTTACCACTATCATTTTGGGGATATGCTTTAGAGACGGCCGCATTCACGTTAAATAGGGCACCATCAAAATCCGTTGAGACGACGCCTTATGAACTGTGGTTTGGCAAGAAACCAAAGTTGTCGTTTCTTAAAGTTTGGGGCTGCGATGCTTATGTGAAAAAGCTTCAACCTGATAAGCTCGAACCCAAATCGGAGAAATGTGTCTTCATAGGATACCCAAAGGAAACTGTTGGGTACACCTTCTATCACAGATCCGAAGGCAAGACATTCGTTGCTAAGAATGGATCATTTCTAGAGAAGGATTTTCTCTCGAAAGAAGTGAGTGGGAGGAGAGTAGAACTTGACGAGGTAACTGTACCTGCTCCCTTACTGGAAAGTAGTTCATCACAGAAAACTGTTTCAGTGACACCTACACCAGTTAGTGAGGAAACCAATGATAATGATCATGAAACTTCAGATCAAGATACTACTGAACCTCGTAGATCAACCAGAGTAAGATCCGCACCAGAGTGGTACGGTAATCCTGTTCTGGAGGTCATGCTACTAGATCATGATGAACCTACGAACTATGAAGAAGCGATGGTGAGCCCAGATTCCGCAAAGTGGCTAGAAGCCATGAAATCTGAGATGGGATCCATGTATGAGAACAAAGTATGGACTTTGGTTGACTTGCCCGATGATCGGCAAGCAATTGAGAATAAATGGATCTTTAAGAAGAAGACTAACGCTGATGGTAATGTTACTGTCTACAAAGCTCGACTTGTCGCAAAAGGTTTTCGGCAAGTTCAAGGAATTGACTACGATGAGACCTTCTCACCCGTAGCGATGCTTAAGTCCGTCCGAATCATGTTAGCAATTGCCGCATTTTATGATTATGAAATTTGGCAAATGGATGTCAAAACTGCATTCCTGAATGGATTTCTGGAAGAAGAGTTGTATATGATGCAACCAGAAGGTTTTGTCGATCCAAAGGGAGCTAACAAAGTGTGCAAGCTCCAGCGATCCATTTATGGACTGGTGCAAGCCTCTCGGAGTTGGAATAAACGTTTTGATAGTGTGATCAAAGCATTTGGTTTTATACAGACTTTTGGAGAAGCCTGTATTTACAAGAAAGTGAGTGGGAGCTCTGTAGCATTTCTGATATTATATGTGGATGACATATTACTGATTGGAAATGATATAGAATTTCTGGATAGCATAAAGGGATACTTGAATAAAAGTTTTTCAATGAAAGACCTCGGTGAAGCTGCTTACATATTAGGCATTAAGATCTATAGAGATAGATCAAAACGCTTAATTGGACTTTCACAAAGCACATACCTTGACAAAATTTTGAAGAAGTTCAAAATGGATCAAGCAAAGAAAGGATTCTTGCCTGTATTACAAGGTATGAAATTGAGTAAGACTCAATGCCCGACCACTGCAGAAGATAGAGAGAATATGAAAGATGTTCCCTATGCATCTGCCATAGGCTCTATCATGTATGCAATGCTGTGTACCAGACCTGATGTGTGCCTTGCTATAAGTTTAGCAGGGAGGTACCAAAGTAATCCAGGAGTGGATCACTGGACAGCGGTCAAGAACATCCTGAAATACCTGAAAAGGACTAAGGATATGTTTCTCATATAAGGAGGTGACAAAGAGCTCACCGTAAAAGGTTACGTTGATGCAAGCTTTAACACTGATCTGGACGATTCTAAATCGCAAACCGGATACGTGTTTACATTAAACGGTGGAGCTGTCAGTTGGTGCAGTTCTAAACAAAGCGTTGTAGCGGGATCTACATGTGAAGCGGAATACATAGCTGCTTCGGAAGCAGCAAATGAAGGAGTCTGGATGAAGGAGTTCATATCCGATCTAGGTGTCATACCTAGTGCATCGGGTCCAATGAAAATCTTTTGTGACAATACTAGTGCAATTGCCTTGGCAAAGGAATCCAGATTTCACAAAAGGACCAAACACATCAAGAGACGCTTCAACTCCATCCGGGATCTAGTCCAGGTGGGAGACATAGAGATTTGCAAGATACATACGGATCTGAATGTTGCAGACCCGTTGACTAAGCCTCTTCCACGAGCAAAACATGATCAGCACCAAAGCTCCATGGGTGTTAGATTCATTACAGTGTAATCTAGATTATTGACTCTAGTGCAAGTGGGAGACTGAAGGAAATATGCCCTAGAGGCAATAATAAAGTTATTATTTATTTCCTTATAATCATGATAAATGTTTATTATTCATGCTAGAATTGTATTTACCAGAAACATAATACATGTGTGAATACATAGACAAACAGAGTGTCACTAGTATGCCTCTACTTGACTAGCTCGTTAATCAAAGATGGTTATGTTTCCTAACCATGAACAATGAGTTGTTATTTGATTAACGAGGTCACATCATTAGTAGAATGATCTGATTGACATGACCCATTCCATTAGCTTAGCACCCGATCGTTTAGTATGTTGCTATTGCTTTCTTCATGACTTATACATGTTCCTATGACTGAGATTATGAAACTCCCGTTTACCGGAGGAACACTTTGGGTACTACCAAACGTCACAACGTAACTGGGTGATTATAAAGGAGTACTACAGGTGTCTCCAATGGTCGATGTTGGGTTGGCGTATTTCGAGATTAGGATTTGTCACTCCGATTGTCGGAGAGGTATCTCTGGGCCCTCTCGGTAATACACATCACATAAGCCTTGCAAGCATTACAACTAATATGTTAGTTGTGAGATGATGTATTACGGAACGAGTAAAGAGACTTGCCGGTAACGAGATTGAACTAGGTATTGGATACCGACGATCGAATCTCGGGCAAGTAACATACCAATGACAAAGGGAACAACGTATGTTGTTATGCGGTCTGACCGATAAAGATCTGCGTAGAATATGTAGGAGCCAATATGGGCATCCAGGTCCCGCTATTGGTTATTGACCAGAGACGTGTCTCGGTCATGTCTACATTGTTCTCGAACCCGTAGGGTCCGCACGCTTAAGGTTACGATGACAGTTATATTATGAGTTTATGCATTTTGATGTACCGAAGGTTGTTCGGAGTCCCGGATGTGATCACGGACATGACGAGGAGTCTCGAAATGGTCGAGACATAAAGATTGATATATTGGAAGTCTATGTTTGGACATCGGAAGTGTTTCGGGTGAAATCGGGATTTTACCGGGTTACCGGGAGGTTACCGGAACCCCCCGGGAGCCATATGGGCCATCATGGGCCTTAGTGGAAAGGAGAAAGGGGCAGCCCAAGGGGGCTGCGCGCCTCCCCCCTTCCCCTAGTCCTATTAGGACTAGGAGAGGTGGCCGGCCACCCCTCTCCCTCTTTCCCCCTTGGGAATCCTAGTTGGAATAGGATTGGGGGGGGGGGGAGTCCTACTCCCGGTAGGAGTAGGACTCCTCCTGCGCCCTCCTCCTTGGCTGGCGCCCCTCTCCCCCCTTGGCTCCTTTATATACTGAGGTAGAGGCACCCCAAAACACACAAGTTGACACAAGTTGATCCACGTGATCGATTCCTTAGCCGTGTGCGGTGCCCCCTGCCACCATATTCCTCGATAATACTGTAGCGGAGTTTAGGCGAAGCCCTGCTGCTGTAGTTCATCAAGATCGTCACCACGCCGTCGTGCTGACGAAACTCTTCCCCGACACTTTGCTGGATCGGAGTCCGGGGATCGTCATCGAGCTGAACGTGTGCTCGAACTCGGAGGTGCCGTAGTTTCGGTGCTTGATCGGTTGGATCGTGAAGACGTACGACTACTTCCTCTACGTCGTGTCATCGCTTCCGCAGTCGGTCTGCGTTGGGTACGTAGACAACACTCTCCTCTCGTTGCTATGCATCACATGATCCTGTGTGCGCGTAGGAAAATTTTTGAAATTACTACGAAACCCAACAGGGCACAGCCGTCACCCGCCGGAGCCGTCTGAGCGACGCGGGCGGCGACTGCAGCCCGACGCTCGGCGCAAGTGTTGGTGTCAAAACCGGCGGATCTCGGGTAGGGGGTCCCGAACTGTGCGTCTAAGGCTAATGGTAACAGGAGGCGGGGGACATAAGGTTTACCCAGGTTCGGGCCCTCTCGATGGAGGTAATACCCTACTTCCTTCTTGATTGATCTTGATGATATGAGTATTACAAGAGTTGATCTACCATGAGATTGTAGAGGCTAAACCCTAGAAGCTAGCCTATGATTATGATTGTTGTTGTCCTACGGATTAAACCCTCCGGTTTATATAGACACCGGAGGGGGCTAGGGTTACAGAGAGTCGGTTACAGAGAAGGATATCTACATATCCGAATTGCCAAGCTTTCCTTCCACGCAAAGGAGAGTCCCACCCGGACACGGGACGAAGTCTTCAATCTTGTATCTTCATAATCCAGCAGTCCGGCCAAAGTATATAGTCCGGCTGTCCGAGGACCCCCTAATCCCAGACTCCCTCAGTAGCCCCTGAACCAGGCTTCAATGATGATGAGTCTGGCGCGCAGATTGTCTTCGGCATTGCAAGGCGGGTTCCTTCTCCGAATACTCCATAGAAGATTTTGAACACAAGGATCGTGTCCGGCTCTGCAAAACAAATTCCAGATACCACCGTAGAGAGCACGATATTCCACAAATCTAATCTGCTGACAACTTTTCATAGCGTGACATCACGTCGCGGCCCGGTCATTATTCGAACCGTTTTTCCCAACCTGCCACCGCACATATTGCGAGGCGGTTTTATTGGCACGTCTTGTCGAAGCAGAGATCGTGTCCCCTTATCACGGGATTCTCATCAATACGGGTGTGGGTAACCCAACTGTGCCATCAATCGTGGTGCTTGGGGAATAAGCGAGTTTACCGGGCAAGTGGGGAGGCGCACAGTTTCTACCGCCTTTATAAAGAGATAGGGATTCCCCTTTTTCACCCACGCCTTCTTCTTCCTTCGCTCATCCATTCTCGCACGCTCGAGCTCCAGCGCCCAAGTTCTCACCTTCTCCGTAAGCCATTCCAACCATGTCCGGAGCAGGAGGCAAGTGGATGGACTCTTCCGCTACGGAGGAGGACATTACGAAGCTCCGGGAGACCGGATACTTGGCCGCCGACATCGCGCACCGGCTCCCAGACGCAGGGCAGATTGTCCCTACTCCAGAACCCCACGAGAGGGTTGTGTTTCTCGCCCACTTCGTCAGCGGACTGGGATTTCCTCTCCACCCATTTGTCTGCGGGCTCATGTTTTACTATGGGCTAGATTTCCATGATCTGGCCCCCAATTTCATTCTCAACATCTCGGTGTTTATCGTCGTGTGCGAGGCCTTCCTCCGCATCAAGCCCCACTTCGGCCTGCGGCTGAAGATCTTTAACGTGAAGCCGAAGATAGTGGTCGGTCAGCAAGCGGAGTGCGAAGGCGCCATGGTGGGCAAGATGCCCAACGTCACCTGGCTCGAAGGCTCCTATGTGGAGACCGTGAAGGGGTGGCAATCGAGGTGGCAATCAGGGTGGCTCTATATCACCGAGCCGCGCGACTCCAACTGGGCGGCGGCCCCCGAATGATGGTCCGGCATCCCCATGCAGCTTACCTCCTGGAAAGGGAAGGGTTTAGCCTAGGGTGAGCCAGCGGAACTGAACGGACTCCAGGACTGCGTCAAGAATATGATAAGCAAGAAAATCAAGCTTGTCAACATGGTCCAGGTCATGCTCTTCCGCCGGATCCTCCCGTGTCAAAGACGGGCATTCAATATGTGGGAGTTTGATTCGGCCAAACACCAGACGCTATGAGAGCTCTTCGACATGACGCACAAAGATGTCTGGAAGGTGTTATTCAAGGCTGCCGAAGTACCTCCTCCCACTACCGAGGATCGCAGACTCAGCGCAAAGCGCCCCGCCAATCCGGTAAGCTCTTTATTTCACAAGATATGCCTTTCCCCAGTATATTCATGGGAGGAATCTAAGCCACCACATCAATTTGACAGGACTGGGTGGCGACAGCGAAGCGGATCGACTGTCCAGCTCCACTACCCGAAGATCCAGCAATGGCTCTCTTGACGGAGATGTTGTTTCCGGCTCCTTATGAGGTGCCAGAGAAAAAGGCCAAGAAGAAGGCCACGGGGACCAGGAAAGGTCTCCGGTGCAAGGTGGTGTCGGACTCATCGTCCGAAGACACCGAGGTGCACTCCTCCAACGAAAACGAGGAGGAGGAAGAGGAAAACCCTCCCCCCCCCCCAAACCGGGGGAGAGAAGAAAAGGAAGGCCGCCCCATCTGGGGAGGCCGAAGGGTCCAAGAAGGGAAGGACCCTCCCTCCGAACCACTCCACGACTGCCGCCTACAGCGAGGAGGAGTGGCTGCCCAGGGACATGCCCTTGCGAAGTCGTAAGTATTCGGATACCATAATGCTTCCGGCACGTTTTGCTTTATTGCTTCTTATCATGTTAAATATGATCGTGCAGTCCGTCCAAAGCCCGCATCGACTTATCCTCCTCGAATGGGTCTTTGAGCGCGTCAGCAATGAACAGCGACTCGCTCCCGACGGCCACCACCCCCCGGCCCGTGGACGACACCGAGGTGTTGTCCTAGAGGTTACCGGGCCAGGGGGAGACAGTTCTAGGGGCGCCCCAAGGCGAAATCCCCGACGCCGGGCACATGGGGGGGAAGACCCCCATGGATTCTTATGAGGGGGGCCACAACAAGTTTGGCCCCCAGCCGGATACTGCACCAGAACCTCCAGTGGTTCCGGACTTAGGCAGGCAGCCCCTCGCTAAGGGGGGCGAGCCGTCCGTGCCGATGACCTCTGTCCATCCGGAGGTATCTAAGAACTTGCTGGAAGCGCTTCAGGGCGCTTCCATTGATGAAGAACACCGTTCTCTTATGAGTACGGTGATTGCGAAGGTTCGGTCCGCCAAAAGCTGATTGACCGAAGCCTGCGCCAGCCTCCTAACAGGCTTTGAGGTAAGTAATTAAATTATGAAAGAATATCACAGTATAGACAGTAGCCCCTGATGCTCTGTTTGGTGTTCGGAAAGAAAGTCGAGCAGAGGATCAAATAACATCCACAGGAGTCTAATCATATTATGTCTATGTGAATAAGCAGGTGTCGTTGCTGGCCGCTGCCGCCCATACTGGGAGGTCTCCGGACTGAAGCGGGACCTGGGTCAAGCCGAGGAAGAGCTCAGCCTCATGAAGAGGCAGCTCGAGGAGAACAAAGGTAAGTGATACCCTGTCTGAATGTCATATAAAGGAAAAATAGTTTATGCTAATAGAAGCATCATTAATATAATAGGAACCACGACCGAAATGGCGACCCTTAAGAAGGCGTTGTCTGAGGCCGAAGACAAAGCGGCCAAGGAGCGCACCGAGCGCGAGAAATAGGAGGCTCGGGTTGATGAGGTCCAGCAAGAGCTCCAGGACTTCGTAAAAAAATTCGAGTCCTTGGAGCGTGACTCCAACACGCAAGAGTCCGAGCTTGCGAAGGCCCTCCAGAGCATGCAAGACGCCAAGGCCGAAGCCCAAAAGGCCCTCCAGGAGATTCAGGCGACCAATTAGATAGCGGCGGGTAAGGCATTCATTATGCAAAGCAAGCATGTGAAGGAGACTTTCCTTTTACTTACCCAAATTCGGAGCTCTCCAGGAGCGTTCGCAGATCTGCCGCGCAGCATATTGGATGCCGCGGAGTTCTACCGTGCCAAAGAAGGGAGCTCGACGAAGAAGTTGTTCTGGTCTCAATATACTGGGACCGAACATCCGATGCCCTTGAGCGACCAGTTGAAGCAACCGGTCGAATTGCACAAGGAAGCCGAACTGGCCATGAAGGATCTTATAGTCCGAATGTGGCATGCCGAGCCCTTGCCCAACAGCTACTTCGGCCTCGTGAAGCGGCTTGTAAATGCCTGCCCGTGGCTAGAAGTCATAAAGAGGTTAGTCTGCATTGAAGGTGCGCGCCGGGCCTTCGCCCGTGCGAAAGTGCACTGGGCGAAGATGGATGTCGAGAAGCTGGTCATAGAGGGGCCGCTGAAGGGCAAGGAGCACCTCGCCACCGCAACTGGTCGAACTGCACAAGGCGGCCGAACTAGCCATGAAGGACTTCATAGTCCGGTTGTGGCCTGGCGAGACCCTGCCCAGCAGCTACTTCGGCCTTGTAAAGCAGATGGTAAATGCCTGTCCACGGCTTGAAGTCATTAAGCGGTCCGTCTGCATTGAAGGTGCGCGCAGGGCCTTGGCCCGTGCGAAAGTGCACTGGGCGAAGATTGACGCCGAGAAGCTGGTGACGGAGGGGCCGCCGAAGGGCAAGGAACATCGCCACCCCGAATAGTATTATGACAATGTCCTAAAGGGTGCCCGCCTTGTGGCGGATGAATGTGCTAAGGATGTAATATTTGAATGAATGTACTCATGTCATCCTGTAATATGAAAACGAGTTCATGTGCGCTATATAACGCTTGTTGATTTAAAATATTACCTTCTGTGTGGCCGTTTATAAAGTTTGGGAGTTGGCCAGTCATCGGCTTCTACCCCCATGTAACTAGTACTGGGGTGTTCGGGATAAATCTAAACACTCTTTATCCAAATTTTTGGTCCTTTAAGGAGGTGTTTAGCGCAACGAACAAGGCAATCGGACTATACAACTTTATCACTCTCACTTAGCCATAGAAGTCTACAAATTTAAATTTTGGCGAAGCCCCTAGTATTCGGAAGTCCGAACTTGGGGCGCTATACACGCCTAAATTGGACAAGGCCGATTCCTCGCCTGAAGTGGAAAAAATCTTTAAGGATTTGAGACATCTCAAACAGCGACCAGCTCTCACCTCATCATGACAGTCAGTTTTCGGCTTTCTCTACTAAGGTGCTCGTCCAGAAGAACCGGGACACAATCGTAGTAGTTCTCCCTGTGCTACCTTAGCCGATATAGCGGAACGTAAGGTACCAAAACATGGGAGCCGGGCAAACCCAACTATTGACCCAAGACATGATTCGGAGCTGATGCATATAATGCTATAAGTTCGGGGTGCCGCACTGTCAAAAGTATTCAGACTTTTCTTGCCATGTTATGGGGTACACTGAAGCCCCTGGCGAACTGGACGTACCAAAATGTACGGGTGCAATTTCTAATAAATAAACAATAAAGGAAAAGGATAAAGAAATGTAATTGTAAGCTGATGTTGTACATTATTTTCCATTGTTATTTGAATAATACGCCAAGGCGTATGCGTACAAGTAGTGCGATAAGCAGAATAGGACTGTTTGACACATCCTGACCAAGAGCGAGCTACGTGCGGGTATGTAAAACAGGTATAACGATCGTTATTAAAGACCACCTAAGGATTCCCTTGTACGCTAGAGCTTCTTGTCTCCTTGGTGTGTTTGTCCCGCTATGGGTCCGATAGTCGGGCTATCGGAAGAGCCTCCCAAAGATAGGGACCTGAAAGGAAAAAGGTGTAAAGATGCACGGATCCTAGGGCGATCGAACCGCATTGTGGACCGTGGCATAGCCGTGCCTCCGCCTATGCCCATGGTATTTTGAGTGCGTAATTATGTACGCACGGCACAAATTCCGCCGCTTGACTGGGACCAGGACGGAGGCCGAATTGCTAGTCGAGCTCTGGACGTGCCGGATGATCCTATTGTAGGGTACTCCGGACTCGCTTGACGGTGTACAGGGGTTTTATCGCCGAATTGGCGGCCTGCCTAAGAAGGTTGCTTTGTACTTCTGTTGCGAGGGCCGCAGTGTGCTCCTCCGTATGGAGCGAGCGCTCTGTGTTTCCATTTACTGTTATAACCCCACGAGGTCCTGGCATTTTGAGCTTCAAGTATGCATAATGCGGTACCACATTGAATATGGCAAATGCGGTTCGTCCGAGAAGAGCGTGATAGCCATTGCGGAAGGGGACGATATCGAAGATTAACTCCTCGCTTCAGAAATTGTCCGGAGATCCGAAGACCACTTCCAGTGTGATTGAGCCCGTGCAACAGGCCTCTACACCTGGTATGACACCTTTAAAGGTGGTTTTTGTGGGTTTGATCCTTGAGGGGTCAATGCCCATTTTGCACACTGTATCTTGATAGAGCAGGTTCAGGCTGCTGCCACCGTCCATAAGGACTCTTGTGAGGTGGAATTCGTCAATGATGGGGTCAAGGACCAATGCAGCAGAACTGCCATGACGGATACTGGTAGGAATGACCCTGCGATCGAAATTGATCGGACAAGAAGACCATGGGTTGAACTTTGGGGCGACTGGCTCCATCGCATAGACGTCCCTTAGTGCATGCTTCCATTCCCGCTTGGGGATATGGGTTGCGTATATCATGTTCACCGTTTTCACTTAGGGAGGAAATTTCTTCTGTCCTCCTATGTTTGGCGGCCGGGGCTCTTCATCATTGTCGCTATGTAGCCCCTTTTCCTTGTTTTCGGCACTCAACTTGCCGGCTTGTTTGAACACCCAACATTCTCTGTTGGTGTGGTTGGGTGGTTTATCGGGGGTGCCGTGAATTTGACACGAGCGATCGAGTATGCAGTCCAAACTGGACGGGCCCGGATTGTTTCTTTTGAATGGCTTTTTCCGCTGACCAGACTTGGAGCCATTGAATCTGGCATTAACTATCGTTTCTTCGGCACTGTCTCCATTGATGTGACGCTTGTGTCTGTTGCGTCGTGGCTTGCCATTGCTATCTCTGGCATCGGAAGTGCCAGGATTTCTTGATGTGTTGTTGCTGCGAGCCAGCCAGCTGTCCTCGCCCGCACAAAAGCGGGTCATGAGTGTCGTGAGGGCTGCCATGGACTTTGGCTTCTCTTGGCCAAGGTGTCGGGCGAGCCACTCGTCGCGGATGTTATGCTTAAAGGCCGCTAAGGCTTCGGCATCCGGACAGTCGACGATTTGGTTCTTTTTAGTTAGGAACCTAGTCCAGAATTTCCTGGCTGACTCTCCGGGCTGTTGGGTTATGTGACTTAAGTCATCAGCATCCGGTGGTCGCACATAAGTACCCTGGAAGTTGTCAAGGAATGCGTCTTCTAGGCTCTCCCAACTAACAATGGAGTTTGCCGACAAGCTGTTCAGCCAATGCCGAGCCGGTCCTTTGAGCTTAAGTGGGAGGTACTTGATGGCATGTAGATCATCACCGAGGGCCATGTGAATGTGGAGAAGGAAATCTTCAATCCATACCGCGAGGTCTGTTGTACCATCATATGACTCAATGTTCACGAGTTTAAACCCTTCTACGGATTCATGATCCATTACTTCATCAGTGAAGCATAGGGGGGTGTGGCGCCTCTATGCCGGGCTACATCACGACGCAGTTCGAATGAGTCTGGTCTGCTGTATTCGGCCCGGCCGGATTTGTTTTTAGTATATCCGGCATGACGGTCATCGTCACGCATTAGGGGGCACCCCCGTGATCCGTAGATCGATCTTGATTATCCTTCTTTGTTTTCCAATATGTCTCGCAGGTCCTGCGTGTAGCCCCGGGCCTTAGTGTTTTTGTTAGGTTGGCGGCGGGGGCGGGCTAGACTTCGGGCTGGTACGCCGCTTTGTCTCGGCCACGGGGTGGCCGGTCAGCCGCTTCATGCGCTGGTAGTGTAGGCTTTAATGCCTCTTACTTGAGTTGAGGTAGCAACCTGAGTTTTGGGTAACTTTTGGTAGGGCGCTCGAGTCCGTATTCCTCGGCAGCCAGGACCTCGGTCCATCTATCAGTTAGCAGATCTTGATCAGCTTGAAGCTGCTGCTGCTTCTTCTTCAGGCTTTTTGCAGTGGCTATAAGCCGGCGCTTGAAGCGCTCCTACTCGACGGGGTCCTCAGGCATGATGAATTCTTCGTCGCCAAGGCTCACTTCGTCTTTGGAGAGAGGCATGTAATTATCATCCTATGATTCTCCATCTGTCGCCTATTCCTTAGGGCTAGCTTGCCCATCTTCTTGCTCCACCTGCTCGAAGCCTGGCTGGGCAGGATTGTTTTCATCTTCGGCACCATCCGGATTCCTATCATCTCTTGTGTCGGTATCACTATTTTTGCTATGGCGGGGCTTAGAGCGGCGCCTATGACGCCGGTGCCTAGATTGCTTCTCGAAGGGATTATCCTCCGTTGCCTCATCGCCATTGCTTTCTTTGGGGGTGTCCACCATATATATATCATATGATGAGGTGGTTGTCCAGTGCCCTGTGGGCGGTGGCTCCTGTTCTTCTCCTACATCGTCGTCCATACCGTCGTTGTCTTCGGAGTCGAAGTCAAGCACGTCGGTTAAGTCATCGACAGTGGCTATTACGTGGGTGGTGGGTGGGGAACGAATTTCTTCGTCGTCCGCTTCCTACTCCAGCCGGACATAGTTCGGCCAAGAGCCTCCTGACAAGGAGAGAGACCTCAATGAATTTAGCATGTCGCCCAAGGGCGAGGCTGAAAGATATCCGCGGAGGTGAACTCCATGATCGGTGCCCAATCAGATTCGATAGGCACGGATGCACGTGGTTCGAAGCCTGTAGCCGGAGACGAGTCCGAGGGTCCGATGACACCGGCCTCATAGGAGGTGGGATCAGTGTTCGGCTCTATCGCTGCTGAGGGTGCGGCCTTTTTGGCGGGGTCCATCCACCCGTCCTCGGATGGCACGATCTGGTCCAGTTTGATTCCCGGGGCCGCCGCAGGCGCGATCTCCCGAACACTGTCCGATGGCAGATCTAAGTCATGCTCGTCGTGGCTGTTCGGCGCACCTGACATGGGCTCGAATCCGTCGAAGATCAAGTCTCCGCGGATGTCGGCAGTATAGTTCAAGCTTCCAAACCTGACCTTATGGCCAGGGGCGTAGCTATCGATCTGCTCCAGATGGCCAAGCGAGTTGGCCCGCAGTACGAAGCCGCCGAATACGAAGATGTGTCCGGGGAGGAAAACCTCCCCATGGACCGTGTCATTGAAGATGTTTGAAGAAGAATCACGCCTTATCGTGACGACACGGTGAACTCTCAATGAAAGCACCAATGTCGGTGTCAAAACCGGCGGATCTCGGGTAGGGGGTCCCGAACTGTGCGTCTAAGGCTAATGGTAACAGGAGGCGGGGGACACAAGGTTTACCCAGGCTTGGGCCCTCTCGATGGAGGTAATACCCTACTTCCTGCTTGATTGATCTTGATGATATGAGTATTACAAGAGTTGATCTACCACGAGATCGTATAGGCTAAACCCTAGAAGCTAGCCTATGATTATGATTGTTGTTGTCCTACGGACTAAACCCTCCAGTTTATATAGACATCGGAGGGGGCTAGGGTTACACAGAGTCGGTTATAGAGAAGGAGATCTACATATCCGAATTTCCAAGCTTGCCTTCCATGCAAAGGAGAGTCCCACCCGGACACGGGACGAAGTCTTCAATCTTGTATCTTCATAATCCAGCAGTCCAGCCAAAGTATATAGTCCGGCTGTCCGAGGACCCCCCCTAATCCCAGACTCCCTCACCGAGCCCGGGGCGCGTCAGCCTGTTGGAGATATGCCCTAGAGGCAATAATGTATGATGATATTTCCTATGTGTTTATGAATAAAGATAGTCCTTGGACATTATCAATGATGTGTATCGGCAAGTACGTGACTTGTTTGTGGGACTATGCATTGTATGGTGACTGTCCTAAAAGGTCCCTAGTCGAAAGGGCTTGGTGGACGCGCAGCCGACTAGACTAGCATATGACACGGTCGATGGCTTGGTCTCACTGGCCATGGAGCATTGGATGCTAACCGGATAATATGGACTTGGAAAGGTCTGGTCGGATTTGACGTAGTCGGATCCGAGTCAAGATAAGGTCCGAGTCGGACAGACCCAACTATGAGACGCAGCGATATGTCATTTGTGAGTCTCTAGTACAACATACGTTCTATGTCCTAAGACCTGAGCTGACGCATGTACTCGGGATGGTGATAGACTTTCTTTGGGCCGACCAAACGCTACTCCGTGACTGGGTAGTTACAAAGGTAGGTTTCGGGTTTGTCCAGTCCCATGTTGCGAGAGATGGTCGAGCAATATGGGATTTGCCCCTCCAATCAGGAGAGATATACTCTTGGCCCCTCGTGTGATCCGACCAGGATAAGCATGGCCATGCGACAGGGATTATGAGATAATCCGGTTTGTGGTCGGTATCACTGGAACGAGAAAGAGGTCGGGCTAGCACAAGGATGACAGTCTCGCCTTGAGCCTGACAACATATATCGTGAGGCAAAGGGAACAGAAGTGTGACACGTTGTACAGGTTCGCCTAACCAGCTTCATAGTCTGCTTGGTGGTCGGCATGCCTTGCTAGAGGCCACTACCAACCGTGCAGGTCGAAGGTGATCCGAACTGCGACCAAGCCGACTTGAACCTAAGGGGTCGCGCTCTTAAGGGAAGGAACCTACGAGGTCGGTTCATAAGACACTGGTCGGATGTGATCCGAACTGGACTAGGAACGTGACCGAGTAGACTTTGGGCTTTAGGGTCCGTGCGAGGCCCAAGTGTTGAGCCTGCGACAGACGCCTATATAAAGTGAAGGTGTGGAACACTCATGCGGTTGATCGCTTCGGCGCGGTGACTAGGGTTTGCATGTGTTGCACATAGCCACCTCCACTCGTCGCCGACTGTGTGATCGGACCTAGCAGTCCGCCGCATGGTGTTCCTCCTGCACGCGCGGATACCGTTAGAGGCAGTGCACTTGCGCCGCTCCGACGAACTTGTACGTGGGATCGGACGGCCGGCTGTTTGAAGGAGATCGGAAGATGAGGAGACGATCCACGCGGACGCGCTGCCCCAACTCTTCTTCTGCTGCACGGCACTGCGCGTCTAGTGGTAATGAACTGTGATCCATCTTCCGTAGCATGTTCTTGGTTGTTCTGTGTGTAGGAAAATTTTAATTTGCAGTCGACGCACCCTACCATAGAACCCAACAGTGGTATCAGAGCCTCTGCTATAGGATTTGGATTCAGATCGTATGCATATTAGATATGTGGAGGCGGCAGATGAGATCTGTTGTCGTTGATAAGATCGGCTATGTGCACGGTTGATGTGATCAACTGCACATGGGGATTGTTGAGGCTATGTTTTCTGTCAATCGGGATCGATGAGGTCGTGACACGATCTACCCCTACCGGTCGGTCATCCGCCATCGGGGTTAACAGTGAAAGGTAAATCCGAATCGGATTCACAATGATCGATATGATCGGTCAGATCAGAAAATTCGGCGTGAATGGAGTTCAGATGCGATCTATGATTTCCAAAAACGTTGGGCACTACCAGCACCCGCGAGTGGTGCTGCCCCTTCGAACCCCGCCCGCTAACCGGCTAGCGAGACCGCCGTGAGCGTAGCGCCGTGTATTTCGTACCCGACACACAAACCGGTAGAATGCGATTCTATGCACAACTTTGTTTTGCAGGTTTGATGTGAATAGTATGGCTCATGTGTATGTGATGCATGTGTGTAATTTATACGTGGCCTGCGTGTCATGTTTGTCAGCCGGCAGGAGCCAAAGTGTTGTCATTATATTGTATAACAACCTGCGTGTCGACTTGTGACTCTATGTAAAATTCATTACTAGAAGTAGTAGTTGGATAATAGAGATCAGGTTGGTGGCTTGGCATCCCGGCGTGACAAACAAGAAGGAGTTCGTAGATGGTCATCGGAGTTGGAGCCGACCTGGAAGAACGTCCATGAAGGAGCCATACTATTTCACAATATGTGTTATTTGTGATTGTTATGCTTCTTTGTTTCTATGCATGTTAGAATGGTAGAAAGATCCCTCATGAATATCAAGTAAAGTACCATTCCCATTGTTGCACCTTCGCACGTCAAGTACGTCTAGTAGTGGGCTCATAAAATTGGGGTGCTGCTGGGTGTCCTTGAACTGAAGGGTTCATGTCGGACAAGGACATGCACTGAAACAGGTTAACTTGACAAGGCTATCAAAACGGTTTTGGGCCTTGTGGCAAAGAAGGTTGGGAGTCGGGGTATGAGATACCTTCCCGACCGATAGGAGTCGTATCGAGATACGATTAGCAAGGAGTTGCTTACCGGATAGGTATGTTGGCTAGCAGTGATGCTAAAGCTCACTAGTCGCATGCGCTAGTCGGATCCTGAATCACTGAGAGTTTGCGGAGGGATGCTGACTTCAGTGGGAGTATTTCTGTTTAGGCTAGAATTACTCTACATAAACACATTGCTTAGTGATTGCATATTTTCTGTTGTAGATCAATGGCACCCCCTGCTCAACACAACTTTGCATTGAAATCAATTCTGGAAAAGGATAAACTGAATGGAACAAACTTTACCACCTGGTATAGAAATCTAAGAATTGTTCTCAAGCACGATAAAAAGGAACATGTTCTAGAGGATCCACTTCCAGAGGAACCTGCCGATAATGCTAATGCCACAACTAAGAATGCCTACCAGAAACTCGTTGATGAATCAACGGAGATCAGTTGTCTGATGCTGGCTTGTATGGAGCCCGATTTGCAACAGCATTTCGAAAATGTTGAGGCTTATGATATGATCGAGAGTCTCAAGAGCATGTTTCAGACACAGGCTAGGACCGAAAGGTTCAACGTCTGGTGATCCTTGATGGATTGCAAGCTGAAGGAAGGTGATCCACTGAGCCCA
The DNA here is from genome assembly GCF_002162155.2 of Triticum dicoccoides. Classification (NCBI taxonomy): domain Eukaryota; kingdom Viridiplantae; phylum Streptophyta; class Magnoliopsida; order Poales; family Poaceae; genus Triticum; species Triticum dicoccoides. Next base: position 238,782,672 of record NC_041381.1, on the reverse strand, counting down.
CATGTGATCAAGATGATCGGATATGTGCAAGCTTTGGATCGTTTGGGCTTCCCGCTCTTGGATGAGCTGGCTACTGATGCTGTTTTGGGTTCTCTTCCGCCCAGCTATGGGACGTTCATCTCGAACTATCATATGCATGGCATGGATAAGAAGCTCACTGAATTGCATGGGATGCTCAAGGTGGTAGAGCAGGATATTAAGAAAGGCACGCATCAAGTGTTGATGGTGTAGAAATCGGCTAAGTTCAAGAAGAGTTGGTCCAAGAAAAAGGCTAAGGCAAAGGGCACGGAGACAGTAACCTCCGCCGCTGCGCCAAAGTCTGGACCAGACTCGAAGACCGTTTGCTATCACTGCAAGGAGACCGGTCACTGGAAGAGGAACTGTAGCAAGTGGCTTGCAGAGCAGGGCAACAAGGCCGGGAATGCTGCTTCAGGCAAAGGTACACTTGTTGCATATGTTATAGACATTTACCTTGCTGACATACCTAGTAGCTCTTGGGTATTTGATACCGGATCGGTTGTTCATATTTGCAACTCGATGCAGGGGCTGGTAAGAACTAGGCGTGTGGCACAAGGGGAGATTGACATCAGGGTCGGCAACAAAGCAAGAGTTGCTGCGTTGGAGGTCGGCACGATGCAGCTCCAGCTTCCTTCCGGATTCATAATGGAATTGAATAATTGTTATTACATTCCTGCACTTAGTCGGAACATTATTTCCGCCTCATGTTTGATGAGTCAAGGTTATGAATTCAATTTAAAGGACAATGGTTGTTCGATATTTTTGAATGGTATGTTCCACGGCTATGCACCCATTGTTGATGGGCTATTTATATTGAATCTAGAATAGGAACCGGTCTATAACGTGAATGTCAAGAGGCATAAGCCTAATGAGATAAATCCGACATACTTCTGGTATTGTCGGCTTGGACACATTAGTCTGAAACACATGAAGAAGATCCATGATGATGGGCTCCTAACTTTGTCCGACTTCGGTTCGTTCGAGACATGTGAATCATGCTTGCTCGGCAAGATGACTAAGTCTCCTTTCGCAAAGAGTTGCGAGAGGGCGTCCGAGCTGTTGGAACTTATACATAGTGATGTGTGTGGTCCAATGAGCACAACTGCCAGAGGTGGCTATCAGTACTTCGTGACTTTTACCGACGACTTGAGTAGATATGGATATATCTATTTGATGAGGCACAAGTCAGAAACTTTTGAAAAGTTCAAAGAGTTTCAGAACGAGGTTGAGAATCAGCTCGGCAAGACTATAAAGCTTCTGCGATCTGATCGTGGAGGTGAGTACATGAGCCAGGAGTTTGATGATCATCTGAAAGGCCGAGGTATAGTACCTCAGCTCACACCTCCAGGTACGCCACAAAGAAACGGCATGTCGGAACGGAGGAATAGGACCTTGTTGGACATGGTCCGGTTTATGATGAGCAAATCGGATTTACCCTTGTCATTTTGGGGATACGCTCTAGAAACTGCAGCTTTCACACTTAACAGTGTACCATCAAAATTCGTAAACAAGACACCACATGAGATGTGGACCGGGAAGAGTCCCAGTTTGTCTTTTCTAAAGATTTGGGGTTGTGAAGCATTTGTCAAGCGACTTGTGTTAGACAAGCTTACACCCAAGTTGGATAAATGCATATTCGTGGGATATCCGAGGGAAACCTTGGGATATAGCTTCTACAACCGGGAAGAGAACGAAGTGTTTGTTGCTTGGAATGGGGTTTTCCTTGAGAAAGAGTTTCTCAGTCGGGAGGCCAGTGGGAGGACGGTTCGACTCGAAGAAATTCGAGGACCACTCGGGGACGGCTCGGCTGGTGATGAGATCATACAGGAGTCAGTCAGGGAACCTGTAGTGGAAGCGGCACCGGAACCACGGAGGTCGAAAAGATTGCACAGAGTGCGTGATGTGTTGTTGCTAGAAAGCGACGAGTCGGCCACATATGCGGAAGCGATGGTGAGCCCAGATTCCAAGGCATGGTTGGAGGCCATGAGATCCGAGTTAAAGTCCATGGATGAGAATCAAGTCTGGGACTTGGTTGATCCGCCGCCTGGCGTAACAGCCATTGGTTGCAAATGGGTCTTTAAGAAGAAAACCGATGTGGATGGAAATGTTCAGATCCACAAAGCTCGGCTTGTCGCTAAGGGTTATGGACAAGTTCAAGGAATTGACTACGACGAGACTTACTCGCCAGTAGCGATGCTAAAATCGGTGAGGATCATACTAGCTATAGCTGCATATTTCGATTACGAGATATGGTAGATGGATGTCAAAACGGCTTTCCTACATGGAAATTTAACCGAGGACGTGTATATGATACAGCCCGAGGGTTTTGTCGATCCGACTAGCACTAGTAAGGTATGCAAGCTCAAGAGATCCATTTATGGGTTGAAGCAAGCATCTTGGAGTTGGAACATTCGTTTTGATGAGGTCGTCACTGGTCTCGGTTTCATCAAAAGCGAAGAGGACTCTTGTTTATACAAGAAGTTAAATGGGAGCTCGATAGTGTTTTTGATCTTGTATGTGGACGACATACTGCTGATCGGAAATAATGTTTCGATGCTGAACTCGGTCAAGGAATCATTGAATGGCAAGTTTTCGATGAAGGACCTTGGTGAGGCAGTCTATATTTTAGGCATTAAGATCTATAGAGATAGATCGAGGAGGCTGCTCGGCTTAAGCCAGAGCACGTACATAGATAAAGTGTTGAAGCAGTTCAACATGAGTGAGGCGAAGAAAGGGTTCTTGCCACTCTCACATGATATAAGGCTAAGCGAGACTCGGAGTCCTTCGACATCCGATGAGCGAAGCAGGATGAGTAGGATTTCGTATGCCTCGGCAATCGGATCCATCATGTATGCCATGATATGTACAAGGCCTGATGTTGCTTTTGCAATAAGCCTAACAAGCAGATACCAGGCCAACCCAGGTGAGAGTCACTGGGCAGCGGTAAAGACTATTTGAAGTACCTGAAAAGGACTAAAGAGATGTTCCTAGTTTATGGAGGTGAGGAAGAGCTCGTCGTAAGGGGTTACGTCGATGCTAGTTTCCAAACCGACAGAGATGATTGTCGATCACAGTCCGGATTTGTGTACGTCCTGAACGGAGGAGCAGTGCACTGGATGAGTTCCAAGCAGGATACGGTGGCCGATTCTACCATAGAAGCCGAATACATTGCGGCTTGTGAAGCTGCAAAGGAAGGTGTTTGGATCCGGCATTTTCTGGATGATCTTGGTATTTTCCCAGCCCCGGTAAACCGTTGGACCTTCATTGTGATAATTCTGGTGCCATTGCACAAGCCAAGGAGTCGAGGAATCACCACAAGGTCAGACACATAGATCGGAAATATCACCTGATACGAAAGATCGTAAAGAATGGTGATGTAAAGTTATGCAAGATTCACAGGAATACAAATGTTGCAGATCCGTTGACTAAGCCGCTTCCACAACCAAAGCATGAGGGGCACGTTAGAGCTATGGGCATTCGATGTCTATTTGATTGACTCTAGTGCAAGTGGGAGATTGTTGGAGATATGCCCTAGAGGCAATCGTGTATGATGATATTTCCTATGTGTTTATGAATAAAGATAGTCCTTGGACATTATCAATGATGTGTATCGGCAAGTACGTGACTTGTTTGTGGGACTATGCATTGTATGGTGACTGTCCTAAAAGGTCCCTAGTCGAAAGGGCTGTGTGGACGCACAGCCGACTAGACTAGCATATGACACGGTCGATGGCTTGGTCTCACTGGCCATGGAGCATTGGATGCTAACCGGATAATATGGACTTGGCAAGGTCTGGTCGGATTTGACGTAGTCGGATCCGAGTCGACATAAGGTCTGAGTCAGACAGACCCAACTATGAGACGCAGCGATATGTCATCTGTGAGTCTCTAGTACAACATACGTTCTATGTCCTAAGACCTGAGCTGACGCATGTACTCGGGATGGTGATAGACTTGCTTTGGGCCGACCAAACGCTACTCCGTGACTGGGTAGTTACAAAGGTAGGTTTCGGGTTTGTCCAGTCCCATGCTCTGAGACATGGTCGAGCAAGATGGAATTTGCCCCTCCGATCAGGAGAGATATACTCTAGGCCCCTCGTGTGATCCGACCAGGATAAGCATGGCCATGCAACAGGGATTATGAGATAATCTGGTTTGTGGTCGGTATCACTGGAACGAGAAAGAGGTCGGGCTAACACAAGGATGACACTCTCACCTTGAGCCCGACAACATATATCGTGAGGCAAAGGGAACAGAAGTGTGACACGTTGTACACGTTCGCCTAACCAGCTTCATAGTCTGCTTGGTGGTCCGCATGCCTTGCTAGAGGCCGCTACCAACCGTGCAGGTCGAAGGTGATCCGAACTGCGACCAAGCCGACTTGAACCTAAGGGGTCGCGCGCTTAAGGGAAGGAACCTACGAGGTCGGTTCATAGGACACTGGTCGGATGTGATCCGAACTAGACTAGGAATGTGACCGAGTAGACTTTGAGCTTTAGGGTCCGTGCGAGGCCCAAGTGTTGAGCCTACGATGGATGCCTATATAAAGTGAAGGTGCCGAACACTCATGCGGTTGATCGCTTCGGCGCTGCGACTAGGGTTTGCATGTGTTGCAAATAGCCACCTCCACTCATCGCCGACTGTGTGATCGGACCTAGCAGTCCGCCGCACGGTGTTCCTACTGCACGCGCGGATACCTTTAGAGGCGGTGCACTTGCACCGCTCTGGCGAACTTGTACGTGGGATCGGACGACCGGCTGTTCGAAGGAGATCGGAACACGAGGAGACGATCCACGCGGACGCGCTGCCCCAACTCTTCTTTTGCTGCATGGCACTGTGCGTCTAGTGGTAATGAACTGTGATCCATCTCCCGTAGCATGTTCTTGGTTGTTCTGCGCGTAGGAAAATTTTAATTTGCAGTCGACGCACCCTACCATAGAACCCAACACAGGCATGGAGGTGTCGGAGTGGTGGTGGATCGAGCGCCGGAAGAGAGGATCCGACGCCCCCCTACCTGGCATGCCAAGTGTTGGATTGTGGGATCTACAAACCCTTGAGAGGTTCGAACTCTGGGGTGCGTGCGGAGATCTCAATCTACCCAGCCTGCCTACTCGCGATCCTCCTAAGCCTAGCGCACCAAGCTCAAAGGGACAAGAGACACATCAGTTTTATCCTGGTTCGGGCCACCGATGTGGTGTAATACCCTACTCCAGTGTTTTGGTGGATTGCCTCGAAGGGCTGAGGATGAGCTAGTACAGTGGATGAACAAGCCTCAGGAGGTGAGGTGTTCTTGAGCTTGTGTGGTGTATGCTAGCTCTACTTGTTCTAATCCCCCTTTTTATGGTGGTGGCTAATCCTATTTATAGTGGCCTTGGTCCTCTTCCCAAATATGAGCGGGAAGGGATCCCACAACGACCGAATTTGCAAGGGGACAAGTAATACAATCTACCCTGACAAAAGTAGTCTCCGCCTGCGAAAAGCCTCTGTCCATGATGCTGCGGTGGGCTCGTCGATGACCTCCGTCCTGCCGTCCTAGCTGTCTTGGTCTCGTTGCACCAGAATGGAAACCTTTGGCCGGCTCCTCGAGTCTCTGCGCCTGCTCCCTGCTTCCTTTGCACAGAAGAGGAAACATGTGCTCTGCGCCCACCTAGCGCCTGCCTGGCCTTGGTCGTCACGACTCACGTCAGCTGAGACTTGTGAGGCAACATTGCATAGAACTCTCCGCCCCTCAGGAGCCAGCCTGAGGAGGTCGATTCCTTCAGGGGTCTTGGCGTCGCCCGCCTCGCAAGGCTTGGCTCCTCGCGAGGGTCTTGTGGTGTTGGTGTTGATGTCGGGCCGTACCAGGCCGTCGATGGAGCCACATGGTGGGCCACAGGCAGGCTGGTCTAGATACCCCCGAATCCAGGATGTCGACAATGCACGCTTCATTGGAGAGGTCATGGTGTTGATGTAGAAACCCTCCGTGATTGAATCCCCCTCCGGTAGGACACCAGAAAAGGTCCCTAGATGGGATATCATGGGTACAGAAGGTTGCGGTGGTGGAAAAGTGGTTTCGTGGCTCCCTTGGGTGTTTTCAGGGTATAAGAGTATATATTGGCGAAGGAACTAGTTCAGTGGAGCTACGAGGGGCCCACAAGGGTTGGGGGCACGCCCTACCCCCTTGGGCGCGCCCTCCTGCCTCGTGGCATCCTCGTTGTGTCCCCGACTTCATCTCCAAGTCTTCTGGTTTCCTTTCGGTCCAAGAAAGATCATCGCGAAGGTTTCATTCCGTTTGGACTCCGTTTGGTATTCCTTTTCTGCAAAACTCTAAAATAGGCAAAAAAAACAAAAACTGGCACTGGGCCCTCGGTTAATAGGTTAGTCCCCAAAAAATAGCATATAAATGCCTATTAAACATCCAAAACAGATAATATAATAGCATGGAACAATAAAAAATTATAGATACGTTGGAGACGTATCACCGGCCGTCCAAATAGGGCGTGATAAGGGCTCTTGATCTTGACCCCTTCAAAACTCAATTTTTCAGCCCTGTAGTCATACTCATTACCAAAAACTACCTCCAATGTTATCTTGCCAACTGGATATGCCGACTTAACGGGCACCACCCCATGAAAAACTGTAGAGGATTGCTTAAGATCTTTGTCAGTCAAATTCATACGGCGAAAAGTATCATAATAGAGGATATTGATGTTGCTGACCCCATCCATGAGCACTTTAGTGAACTTGTATTCTCCGACCTGAGGTGCCACCACCAGAGCCAGCTGACGTGAATTATCAACCCGGGGCGGGCGATCTTCACGTCTACATACAATGGGCTGCTCTGACCATCGTAAGTATCAGGGGACCGCCGGTTCAACCGCGTTCACCGCCCGCTTGTGAATCTTTTGATCTCACTTGCACAATCTCGTGGTAAATACATGATATTGACCAATATTCAGCTATTTCGGGTTACTTCGATAACCAGACTACTGCTGTTGATTACCCTGATTAGATTGCTGGTTAAAACCGCCTTGATTGCCTTGAGCCTGAAATCCAGAGTTTGAGCCACCACCTCCAAAGCCGGGTTCGTGAGAGTCGGATCCTAACCCGCCGTGCGGGCCCTGGTTACCCTGATAAAAGCCAGAATTTCTATACTCCCTCATGATGAAGCAATCTTTCCAGAGATGTGTGGCCGGCTTATGTTTTGTACCGTGCTTTGGGCAAGGCTGATTCATCATCGCCTCAAGGTTGAATTTTGGCCCGCCAAACCGGGGTGCTGATGACTTTCGCTTACGATGTTGATTATTACTCTGTGCATTGGTATTAGCCACAAAATATGAACCGTCATTAGTTTGCTTGCGCTTACCATTATTACCGTGACCCCGCCACATTGTGTTGTTGTCCCTTTGCATTTCCATTCTTCTTCCCCTTGCTAGCCTTTTCCTCATCGGACTCAGGGTCTTTAGTGTTATCAGAATCAGCATATTTGACAAGAGCCGCCAGGAGCTCCCCCATATCATTGCAATGGCGCTTAAGCCACCCCAGCTTCTGCTTGAGGGGAAGGAAACGGCAATTCTTCTCCAAAATCAGGACGACTGAGCCGAAGTTGATGCTATCCGACGAGTGGATAATGGCCGAGAGCCAGCGTACCCAATGGGTAGTTGATTCGCCCTCACTCTGAACACAAGTGTCCAAATCAAGAATTGATGTGGGCTGCTTGCATGTATCTTTGAAATTCTGAATAAAACGCGCCTTCAATTCAACCCATGATCTGACAGAATTAGGGGGCAATCCCTTCAACCAGGTACTAGCCGGCCCATCCAGCATCATGGTGAAATACTTGGCACATGCAGTGTCATTGACATCCAACATCTCCATGGCCATCTCGTAGCTCTCAATCCAAGCCTCCGAGGGTTGATCCGCTGTGTAATTGGGTACTTTTCGAGGGCCCTTGAAGTCCTTGGGTAACCACTCATTGTGCAGAGCCGGTACTAAACACGGCACACCCACCGTCCTGGAAGTCATCCCAGCTTCTACGGACGTTGAGGGGTGTAACTGAGGTTGCTGAGTCGCCAACTGAGCCGCCAGCTCCGCCTCTTGGTGTGCCCTGGCCTGATCTACCAACAACTGAGCATGGTTATCAGCCCGTGGCAGGTCATGCCCATGGGGCTGGTTGCGATGCCGCTGACTGCTTGAAACCGCCGGCGACTCCATGTGTCGGCTATAGCTTCGACTCTGATGCAGAGTTGAGTGGATTCGATCGCGGCTGTAGGAGTAAGCCGCCTGCTGAGCCACCATCGTCTGAAGATGCTCTACAGCTTTTTGAGCCTCAACCGCCTCAGGACTCTCGCCTATCACCGGGAGAGCCGCCAACCGTGATGTCACAGCGATCATGTTGTCCAACAGGTTAGAGAAGTGACCCGGAGGTGTGGAGACTCGCTGAGGCGGGGTTAAATTGACACGAGCCGGATCCGTCGTGTGAGGTTGAGTCGCCGCTCCGGTCCTAGGCGCTTCAGGGGCCCGGGTCACGCCGGGCGGGTTACTTGGTCCTACCCCAGGCGTATTGAAAAGATTTCTTGTATCAAACTCGTGAGGCAGACGACTCCGGTATCTCCTGTGAAAAACAGCGTTTGATGCATTCTGATCCAAGCTTAAGCGAAAGTTTTCTACTTGAATCCGCTCCACCTCCAAGGTGGCTCGCTCTGTTGCCATCCTGGTATTTTCAGCGTTAAGATCCTCCTTAGCCTGAGCTATCTCATCACGCAATTTTTAAACATCCACGTTATGTTATGCTTGATTTGCTGGGGTTACCTCCACCATTAGCAAAGTTGCCAAAGCCTCCAAGAGTTCAGATAAAACTTGAGCCGGCGGGCGCACAGGGCCTCCTGCCCCAGCTGCCGCAGCGGTTGCTGAACCAGAAATCATTGCTACGGCAGTTGATGAATTCTGCACCGGTTGCATGCCGGCCATGAAGATCGCAACTCTGTTCTGTGGCTCACAGGGGTCTGGAATACTATCACCATCGGAACAGCCTCCAAGCCTGCCATTGATACGTCTCCAACGTATCTATAATTTATGAAGTATTCATGCTATTATATTATCCATCTATGATGTTTTATATGCATTTATATGTCATTTTATATGATTTTTGGGACTAACTTATTAACCTAGAGCCCAGTGCCAGTTTCTGTTTTCTCCTTGTTTTTGTGTTTTACAGAAAAGGGATACCAAATGGAGTCCAATTGACGTGCCAATTTTGAGGATTTTTGATGGACCAAAAGGAGACCGCGGAGCATCGAAGTTGGGCCAGAAGAGTCCCGGGCTGTCCACGAGAGTGGAGGCCCCCCTGATGAGGTTATGTACCTAGGGTAGGGTCATGGACCTATCTAGGATACCATGCCCAAGGACATCATCATACGAAGCTACCTTCCAGTCGACCAAGAGAAGTTCCACTCGACCAAGGGAGACTCCACTCGACTGGCTAGAAGACACTCGACCATGAAGATGCACTCGACCATCAGAAGTTCAGGATCTACTCTGCATCCAAACGGTCTGTAATTGAATAGTCTTAATGGTCATGATGACACTTTATGTAGGGCGTTACTAGTAACGCCCAGCCTTAATGTACTTTAACCCTCCTCTACGTGGGTTGGCTGGGGTCCTGGCGTCCTCTATATAAGCCACCCCCCTCCACTGGTAGAAGGGTTCGCACCCCTGTAACTCATATACACAGAGATCAGTCGACTGCCTCCGGGCTCCGAGACGTAGGGTTATTACTTCCTCAGAGAAGGGCCTGAACTCACTAAACACCCGTGTGTACAACTACTCCATAGCTAGGACCTTGCCTTTCCATACTTACCCCCCATTCTACTGTCAGACCTAGAACCACGACAGTTGGCGCCCACCGTGGGGCAGGTGTCTTAGCGACTTTTTTGGAGAAGTTGCAATTTGTCCGATCGCTTTCATCATGGTTTCCAGTGGAGCACTGGTCGAGGGCCACGAGATCCGTCTCGGTGCGCTCACTTTCGTCGCCGACGACTCCGCTTGGCTCCAGGAGGCACCACTCGACATCGACGCGCTCCCCGTCCGCGGGGCGACGCACTTTCGGGCGTGTGTCCGCGGCGTCTTGCTGCGGCAGCCGTCAACCCCATACCGATCGACTCCTGCACCGTCCTCCCTCCCTGTCTCCCGCCAGCGCAAGTGCTCCGGTCGGTCGAGGCTCCAGCGATGGGTGAGACACGCAGTGGCTCGCCAATCGGCCACCACCCAAGTCGCGGCGATTGAGCTCGACGAATCTCTCTACGGCATGTTCGACCTGTCGACTGGCTCCGTAGAGACTGCATCCGAGTGCGATAGCAGTGATCCGGCGGCGGAGGTCCTGATGGTCAACGGGCCTCGTAGTCCTCCCGGTTTCCCCCGCGGCGACGGGATGGACGACGAGGACGACCCTGCTCAAGCCCATGAAGAGTACCAACCCGAGCCGCTCACTTCCCAGCAGAGGGAAGAACTTCGCCGCCGGAACATGGATGCCCTGCATACTCCCATTGCAGGAGAAACTCCTGAGGCTCGTGCCCTGGAAGAGGCGTGTTTAGCCAACCTGGCTGAACGCACTCGACTAGAGAACCTTCAGCGAGCACTCGACAAGCGTGCGTGTCAACGAGCGACTAACTCCAATCGACGTCAGCTCTTTCCACAACCTACTCAGGTATATCGAACCCCAATTCAGAATTTGGCAGTTGCAGCCCGCATAGCGGAGTCAATTCAGCCCTCTCAGTCAGAGGCTGGAAGAGGCTTGATGCAGATCAGCGATTTGCTCCGGGCAGCAGGAGATCAGAATTCAGCTGTGTCACAGTCACGTAACAGGATTCACAGTCGATTTGTCGCTGCGAATACTGTTCAGTCGGCTCACAGTCCAAGGTCGCCTCCGAGGCGCATGGGACGTGAAGGCCGGCGGGACCACTATGATGATCGATTTGATCGTGATGACAGGCGTCGAGTGCCCACTCCTCCTCCGAGAAGTGGGTCTAACGCCCACCGGCAGCAAGATGACAGACGCCAGCTCAGTGTTGGGCGGAGAGCTCCAGTCGACCCCAGAGAGCCAGGCTTTGACGCGAGATCCATCATCATGCAAGGTTTGGTCGACCGAAACAGAGCTCATAGAGGTGGTCACGACAAAGATGTGCCCACAAGCAGCCGAGTCCACATTTCAGGTCCAGAATGTTTTAGCAGAGCGATCAGAACCGCAGTGATACCCCCCAACTTCAGGTTGGCGACTGGGGTGAATAAGTTCACCGGAGAGTCTAAGCCTGAAACTTGGCTCGAAGACTACCGAGTGGCTGTTCAGATTGGTGGCGGTAATGATGAGGTGGCCATGAAACATTTGCCACTTATGCTAGGGGGTTCAGCCAGGGCATGGTTGAATCAGTTAGCTCCCAGCAGCATTTACACCTGGGAAGATCTTTCTCGAGTGTTCGTCGGGATGTTTGAGGGAACTTGCAAGCGACCTGCTGGATTAACTGAGCTACAAGTTTGTGTACAAAAGTCGAGTGAAACACTGAGGGATTACATCCAGAGGTGGATCACTTTGCATCACACTGTAGAGAATGTGTCAGGCCATCAAGCGGTTTGCGCCTTCAAAGAGGGCGTCAAGAACAGAGAGTTGAGCCTGAAGTTTGGTCGAACTGGAGACATGACCCTGAGTCACATGATGGAAATAGCCACCAAGTACGCCAACGACAAAGAAGAGGACCGACTCCGGAGCGGCAAGTACAAGTCGAGTCAGTCGGATAAAGGAAACTCCAGTCAGAAGCAAAAACGGAAGGCCGAGCCAGCAGCTCCTGGAGAGGCTCTAGCCGTGACACAAGGCAAATTCAAAGGGAAGCCCAAAGGATCTTGGAACCCCAAGAAGGTAAAAGATAAGGAGGGTAATGATGTGATGGACCTGCCGTGTCATATCCACACGAAGAAAGACGAAGAGGGTAACTTCATCTACCCAAAGCATACCACTCGCCAGTGCCGGCTCTTAATCCAGCAGTTCCAAGGGAAATAGCCGAAGGACAAAGAGAAGGAGTCGGAAAAGGCTGAGGACAAGCAGGATAGTGATGGAGAGTGCCCTCATGTCAACTCCACTCTGATGATTTTTGCTGATGTAGAGAGCAAAAGTCGACTGAAAGTGATCAAGCGAGAAGTCAATATGGTCGCACCGGCGACACCAAACTATCTGAGATGGTCGCAAACTCCCATTACTTTCGACCAGTCGGACCATCCTACTCATATTGCCACCCCTGGGAGGCAAGCACTGGTGGTCGACCCGGTCGTCGAGGGCACTCGACTGACGAAGGTACTGATGGACGGCGGCAGCGGGTTGAACATACTGTATGCAGAGACGCTCAAGGGAATGGGCATTCCGATGTCCAGGCTCAGTTCCAGCAGCATGAGTTTTCACGGAGTCATCCCAGGAAAGAAGGCTGAGTCACTCGGCCAAATAGCTCTAGATGTGGTGTTCGGCGACTTGAAGCATTTCCGCAAAGAGAAGCTGACATTTGAAATCGTGGATTTCCAGAGCGCCTACCACGCCATCTTGGGAAGACCAGCCTACGCCCGCTTCATGGCTCGACCATGTTATGTGTACCTCAAGTTAAAGATGCCTAGCCCCAAAGGCGTGATCACTGTCACTGGTAACCGGAAGAAAGCAGAAGAGTGTTTCCAGAAAGGCTCAAAGATTGCGGATGACCAGATAACAGTGATAGAACTAGAGGAATACAAGAAGAACGCAGATCCGAGTGATTTACTGCGGGCCAAGAAGCCCGCCACAAAGTCAGCATTTCAGTCGTCCGGTGAGACGAAGCCAGTTCACATCCACCCGACTGATCCCAATGCAGCTCCGACCCATATTTTCACTACACTCGACTCTAAATAGGAAGAAGCGCTCATCCAGTTCCTCCATGAGAACTGGGACATCTTCGCATGGAAGCCAGCTGACATGCCAGGTGTTCCCAGGGGACTAGCTGAGCATCGCCTTAGAGTCGATTCAAAGGCAAAACCTGTTAAAGAACATCTTCGACGGTCCGCCGTTCAGAAGAAAAAGGCCATTGGCGAAGAGGTGGCTCGACTCCTTGCAGCAGAGTTCATCCGAGAGATATACCACTCCGAGTGGCTCGCCAATGTCGTCATGGTTCCCAAAAAGGACAATTCCCTTCGTATGTGCATTGATTTCAAACATATCAATCGGGCCTACCCGAAAGATCATTTTCCTCTCCCTCACATCAACCAAATTGTCGACTCGACCGCAGGGTGCGAGAGATTGTCTTTTCTAGACGCTTATTCCGGGTATCATCAGATCCGTCTGTATGGGCGCGACGAAATCAAAACAGCTTTCATCACCCCATTCGGGTGCTTCTGCTATATCACCATGCCATTCGGCCTCAAGAATGCCGGAGCCACGTTCATGAGAATGATTCAAAAGTGTTTACTCACTCAATCAGTCGGAATGTGGAAGCATACATGGATGATATCGTGGTCAAGTCGCGAAAGGGTTCCGACCTGTTGACTGACTTAACTGAAACATTTGCCAATCTCAGGAGGTATGATATCAAGCTCAATCCCTCAAAGTGCACATTCGGAGTACCTGGCGGGAAGTTACTCGGTTTTCTCGTTTCCGAACGAGGAATCGATGCTAACCCAGAAAAAGTTGGCACCATACTCCGAATGAAACGCCCCGTGCGTGTGCACGATGTCCAGAAGCTTACTGGATGCTTGGCCGCGTTAAGTCGATTCATCTCTCGCCTCGGTGAAAAGGTGTTGCCCGTTTACCGACTGATGAAGAAGGCAGACAAGTTCGAGTGGACTCCAGAAGCTCATGCAGCGTTTGCCGAGTTAAAAACTCTGCTCTCCACCCAGCCGGTGCTTGCTGCTCCAATCAGCAAAGAGCCTTTGTTGCTTTATATTGCAGCCACAGGACAAGTCGTCAGTACAGTACTTACGGTCGAGTGGGAAGAAGAAGGGAAAGCCTTCAAAGTTCAGCGCCCAGTATATAATCTCTCTGAAGTTTTGACCCCATCGAAGCAAAGATATCCTCATTATCAGAAGCTCGTATATGGGATCTACATGACCATGAAGAAGGTTGCCCATTATTTCTCTGATCATAACATTACACTCGTCAGCAACGCACCATTGTTAGAGATTCTGCACAACAGAGATGCAACTGGTCGAGCGGCTAAATGGGCGATTGAACTCCTTCCCCTTGATATCAAATTTGAGGCAAAGAAAGCCATTAAGTCCCAGGCTATAGCAGATTTCCTTGCCGAGTGGATTGAACAGCAGCAGCCGACTCAAGTTCACTCGGAGCATTGGACCATGTTCTTTGATGGCTCTAAGATGTTAAATGGTTCTGGTGCTGGGGTAGTTCTGGTTTCTCCCCGAGGAGATAAGCTCAGGTATGTGCTCCAGATCCACTTTGATTCCTCCAACAATGAAGCAAAATATGAAGCACTGTTGTATGGGTTGCACATGGCCATTTCACTCGGCGTCCGTCGCCTTATGGTTTACGGCGACTCAGATTTGGTGGTCAATCAAGTGATGAAGGAGTGGGACGTGAGAAGCCCAGCCATGACTGGATACTGCAATGCGGTGAGGAATCTTGAAAAGAAATTCGAAGGCTTAGACTCCATCACGTTCCCCGACTGAAAAATCAAGCAGCCGATGACTTGGCAAAGATAGGTTCCAAGAGGGAAGCCATTCCGAGTGGCGTGTTTTTGGAACATGTCTACACGCCATCGGTTCAAGAGGATCCTTTCACTGAAGAAGCCCCGCAGCCTAAAAGCGCCACAGATCCGACTGAAGTCGAGGCCCAGCGGTGGTCGACTTGATCATGGAAGTTTTGGTCATCACTCCCGATTGGACAGTGCCCTACATCGCCTATATTTTGAGGAAGGAACTCCCCAAGAATGAAGAAGAAGCTCGAGAGATCGTCCGCCGGTCCAAAGCCTTCACCGTCATGAGAGGTCAGTTGTACAGAGAAAGTGCGACTGGAGTCAGCCAGAAATGCATAACACCGGAGGAAGGTCGAATGATTCTGAATGACATCCACTCGGGGACCTGTGGCCATCATGCGTCTTCTCGGACCATCGTGGCCAAAGCATACCGAGCTGGTTTTTATTGGCCCAGAGCGAATGAAATGGCGAAGGAGATAGTCGACAAATGTGAGGGATGTCAATTTTACTCCAATATGTCACACAAGCCTGCCTCAGCCTTAAAGACCATACCACTTGTCTGGCCCTTTGTTGTATGGGGTTTGCATATGGTTGGCCCATTGAGAACAAGAAGAAGTGGTTTCGCACATGTGCTGGTAGCAGTCAAGTTTACCAAGTGGATTGAGGCCAAACCCATCAAGAACTTCGATGCTGGTACCGCTGTCAGCTTCATCCGAGAACTAATATTCAGATATGGAGTCCCGCACAGCATCATTACTGATAACGGGTCAAACTTCAATTCTGAAGAATTCAGAGCTTTCTGCACGACTCAAGGCACGCGAGTCGACTATGCTTCAGTTGCCCATCCGCAGACGAATGGACAGGCAGAACGAGCCAACGGTTTAATTCTCAAAGGGTTGAAACCCCGTTTGATGCGTGATCTCAAGCATGCGGCTGGTGCATGGGTTGACGAACTTCCCTCGGTGCTTTGGGGGTTAAGGACCACACCCAACCGGTCAACTGGAAGAACTCCATTCTTCTTGGTCTACGGAGCTGAAGCAGTCTTGCTGAGTGATCTTCTCCACAACGCTCCCCGAGTCGAGCTCTACACCGAAGCTGAAGCAGAACAAGCGCGGCAGGACGCAGTCGACCTTTTAGAGGAAGAAAGAGAGATGGCTCTGATCAGATCGACCATTTATCAACAAGACTTGCATCGCTTCCACGCCAAAAACGTGAAGAGTCGAGCCTTCCAGGAAGGAGATTTAGTTCTCCGAGTGGACCAGCAGAAACCACACAAGCTTGCTCCTTCTTGGGAAGGTCCCTTCATCGTCACCAAGGTTCTCCACAATGGAGCATACCGTCTTTACAATGTCGAGCATTAGATCAACGAGCCTCGACCTTGGAACGCGGAGCTTCTCCGCCCCTTTTACACTTAAGTATTCACTCGGATGAGTTGTAATAAAAGTACTCCTGTAGTTTATTTATCAAAGACCAGAGCTTTATAGTTTTCCCAGTGATTGTTATTACTTTTGTCCATATAAAACAATCCCCCAGTGGGTGGCTTAGCTACGAATCCGATTCACCTAAGTCTGTAAAAACAAATCCTAACCGAGTGGTGAGTCAGTCTCCCACATGAAGGCTTAGCTGCGAAATCCGTTTCGCCTAAGATAAATAAAATCCTACCGAGTGGTAAGCCAGCCTTCCACTTAGAGGCTTAGCTGCGAAATCCGTTTCACCTAAGATAAATAAAATCCTACCGAGTGGTAAGCCAGCCTTCCACTCGGAGGCTTAGCTGCAGTCCAAGTACTCGCCTAAGATAAATAAAATCCTACCGAGTGGTAAGCCAGCCTTCCACTTAGAGGCTTAGCTCCAGTCCAAGTACTCGCCTAAGATAAATAAAATCCTACCGAGTGGTAAGCCAGCCTTCCACTCGGAGGCTTAGCTACAGTCCAAGTACTCGCCTAAGATAAATAAAATCCTACCGAGTGGTAAGCCAGCCTTCCACTCGGAGGCTTAGCTGCAGTCCAAGAACTCGCCTAAGTACAAGTACAACATGCGTTCTGCAAGGAGGACGAGGTGCAGGTCGACTGCTACCCTCTCCTTCCGAGCTGCGCCATCAATTCAAAAATCCTACCGAGTGGAGGGCAGACCTCCCACTCGAGGGCTTAGCTGCAGCCTAGTGCTCGCCTAAGTGTCTGAAATCCTACCGAGTGGAGAGCAGACCTCCCACTCGGGGGCTTAGTTGCGGCCCAGTGCTCGCCTAAGTTTCTGAAATCCTACCGAGTGGAGAGCAGACCTCCCACTCGGGGGCTTAGCTACGGCCCAGTGCTCGCCTAAGTTTCTGAAATCCTACCGAGTGGAGAGCAGACCTCCCACTCGGGGGCTTAGCTGTAGCCCAGCGCTAGCCTAAGTGTCTGAAATCCTACCGAGTGGAGAGCAGACCTCCCACTCGGAGGCTTAGCTGCAGCCCAATGCTCGCCTAAGTGTCTGAAATCCTACCGAGTGGAGAGCAGACCTCCCACTCGGGGGCTTAGCTGCAGCCCAGCGCTCGCCTAAGTGTCTGAAATCCTACCGAGTGGAGAGCAGACCTCCCACTCGGGGGCTTAGCTGCAGCCCAGCACTCGCCTAAGTGTCTGAAATCCTACCGAGTGGAGAGCAGACCTCCCACTCGGAGGCTTAGCTGCAGCCCAATGCTCGCCTAAGTGTCTGAAATCCTACCGAGTGGAGAGAAGACCTCCCACTCGGGGGCTTAGCTGCAGCCCAGCGCTCGCCTAAGTGTCTGAAATCCTACCGAGTGGAGAGCAGACCTCCCACTCAGGGGCTTAGCTGCAGCCCAGTGCTCGCCTAAGTGTCTGAAATCCTACCGAGTGGAGAGCAGACCTCCCACTCGGAGGCTTAGCTGCAGCCCAGCGCTCGCCTAAGTGCCTGAAATCCTACCGAGTGGAGAGCAGACCTCCCACTCGGGGAGCTTAGCTGCAGCCCAGTGCTCGCCTAGGCATCTAAAATTCCTACGAGTGGAGATCAAACCTCTCGCTCGGGGACTTAGCTGCAGCCCAGTGCTCGCTTAAGTGAATTGGGGAACAAGTCGATGGCAATAAGCGCTTCGCTTTAACCTGCAAAAGACGCCTCAAACCAAATGCAAACATATTCAGCGACGAACCTAAGTTCGGATAACACCTAACGGAACCGAAAGTGCTCAGGAGCTAGGCATGTTAAGGTTTGTCGGTTACAAAACTCACTTGGCATACCGAGGAAAATTTAAAGTATCAAGCTCAGAAGTTTTTTACCCCTCCTGTGGAGGGCTGGAAGGTGCCACAAACTCGTCCAGATCAATTCTATCTGCAATCCGAGTGGCAGCAGCAATGAAGGTCTCCATGAAAGATCTGAAATCGTGCTTCTTGGTGTTGGCCACCCTGAGAGCCACCAGCTTGTCCTCTCGTGCATCCTTACAGTGAACGCGGACCAGAGATAGAGCAACATCCGTGCCGCACCTGGCCGAAGATTTCTTCCACTCTTGCACTCGACTTGGGACCTCGTTCAGTCGAGTCATCAGAGACTCGAGGTCGTTCTGGAGTGTCTCTCTAGGCCAGAGTGTTGTGTCAATGCGGGAAGTTGCGACCTTCAACCTTGCGAGATAATCGATGATGGCAGCAACACGAGATTCAAGTCGGAGCACGTTCATGGCGACTTCATCTTTCACAGGGGAGTTGATGGGGTCCAGGTTTACTTCCAGTCGACCAGTCTCCTCTTCAAAGTTCTGACAAAATTCTGTAAGCACAACCACCGAGTCAAGACAAGCAGTCAGAGGTTACAATTGAAATATTTGTTTAATACAAACGATTACCTTCAAGCATGAGGAACAACTTCTTGGCGAGTCCACCCAGATAAGCCTCTAGATCATTCTTCTTTCTCTTCAACTCACTGGCCTTGTCGTTCAGGGTGGTCTTGTCGCTTTTCAGTCGAGTGACCTCCTGGTTGGCAGCATCAAGAGCAGCTTTCAGATTGGTGTTTTCTTCTTCAAGCTTAGTCACTCAAGCCAGCTTCTCATCCGCTAGCCTGGTCTTCTCTAAAGCAGTTTTTGGCATCTCAGCCAAGTCAAGCTCTTGTTTCTTCAGGGCGTCCCTCACTTTGCCTACAAAGTTACAGTGAGATTAGATTCGGAAACAAGTGAGAGGCAAAGGCAGCCGTCAAAGACCTCACCAAGCATACCTTTAGCTTCCTCCTTCGCCTTCGTCAAGTTCTCTTGGGCCAGTTTCAGATCGAGCTCGAGCTGAATGTGTTTGTTCTCCAACTCAGTATAACGAGCCGCAAGGTCACAAGATTTCTACGAAGAACCAATCGACAGACGTCAAAGACAATTCACTTCCGAGTGAGTAAGGAAAAATCATAGTGTTTCTAAGACTACGGCCGAATGCAAACATTCGACCATAGTCTCGGGGACTACACCCAGTGGGTGCACTCAGCGTGTCCCCACTAGTTTCATCAAGAGTCGACCAGTCAACCAACAAAAAAACGAGCCAATGTTCTTTAGACTATAGTCGACTGCCAGCAGTCGACCACAGTCTCGGGGACTACACCCAGTGGGTGCACTCAGCGTGCCCCCACCGGTCTATGAATCTATTCGACCTTGTCGAGTAAAGAAAAACTCAAAAGCATAAAGACTATGGTCGACTGCCAGCAGTCCACCATAGCCTTGGGGACTACACCCAGTGGGTGCACTCAGCGTGCCCCCACTAACCCGGAATTTCAATCGACACACACCCAGTGGGTGTAGGACAGACTCTAGGAATTTCAGAAACAAGAACAGGCAGTGACCGACTGACCTGAACATTACTCTGGAGTGCCGAACTGGCGTCATAGGCTGCCTGGCTGGCTTCTCGAATTGCCTTCACTTGCTCCATCATGACCCCCGCTTGGCGTATCGCTTCTCTAGCAGCACTGGCTTGGTCTTCTGGAACGGGGTAGGTGGAGAAAAGCGAGGGTTGAGCAGCACTCGACAACGAAGGGCGAGCACTCGTCAACGGCACCGTGGAGGTTACGGTGGGTCGAGTGACATTGTCTCCCTCCATGACCAACGTCTCGGGTGCTGGCACATCTCGAGTCGCCTTGCCAGCAGGCGTTTTCTTGCTCCTCCTTTGCCTCGGTGGTTCTTCGTCGTCGTCGTCAGGAAGGTCAATAACAACGTTAGATGAAGCTGCAGAAAGAATCAAAATTAGAGGCAATAGGTCAGTCGACTGAAAACGGCCTCACAAGAATCATACCAGGTTGCGAGGTAGCAGCATCCTCCATCTCGTGGTCTTCAGCCTTGGCCGAAGTATCAGAAGTAGCAGCGCTGCAGTTCCAAAAGTCAGTCGATTGGCCCATGAGTCGACCAAGAACAAGTTCATGAAACAGGGAAAGCTCAAAACTACCATTACCCTGAGATAGTGGGGATCACCATCTTCATCTTAGGCAAGACCTTTGCGGGCTTCGACGGTACCACTCGAGATTGCTTCGGAGCCTTCTCAGTCGGCGCCGGAGAAGTGGTCCGAGGGGCTTGGTCGACTGTGAAGCGGTTGCGACCCCCTTACCCCGCTCAGTCGATGGACCATGGGCAAGCTTCAAGCGTCTTTCCGAGCGGGGAGGTGCAACTTCCTCCTCCTCCTCCTCTTCTTCCTCCTCGCCAGAGTAGTCACCCTCGTCGTCGTCGTCAGCATCCGAATCCCACTCCTCCGGGCTTTCGCCCCCGCTTCCTTCCCCCTCCTTAGTCGGCGTCTGCGCCCCATTGGGCATCGAGTACAATTCAGTGGTGGCCTGTCAGACAAGCAACAAAGCAAAACAAAGATCAATCGACCAATTCGCGGCAAAGTAGAATGGATAAAACAAAATTACACTCAGAGATAAGCGGCCATACCTTGTCCGGCGTATAGGTACAGTCGAGTGGCGGGATCCTCCTCGCCCCTCGAGGGTTGTCCTTGTTCCCTGTGATGGCGGCCACCCACCTCTCCAGCGTGGCATCGTCGACTGCCTCTGGCTGGACCCGAGTGGTGTCTTCAGTACCGCAGTACAGCCACATCGGGTGGCCTCGGTACTGGAGCGGTTGGATACGCCGCCTAAGGAAGACTTCCAGAAGATCCATGCACATCACTCCGTCCCGAATGAGTTGGACCACGCGCTCCACCAACATTTTTACCTCGGCTTTCTCCTCAGGAAGCACCTTCAGAGAAGACGGTTTGTCCCTCGGTCCATGGAGAACGGAGGGAGACCAGTCGACTGCCCCGGCGTCGACTCGTCTTGGCAGTAGAACCAAGTCAACTGCCACCCTCTGACCGACTCAGGAAGGGTCATGGCCGGGAAAGTGCTCTTATTCCTCAACTGAATCCCAAGACCCCCGCACATCTGTATAACCTTGGTCCTCTCATCACCCGAACTCGCCTTTTTTACTGTCTGCGACCGACAGGTGAATATGTGCTTGAAGAGACCCCAGTGCGGGCGACAACCCAGGAAGTTCTCGCACATGGACACAAAGGCAGCAAGATAGGCGATGGAATTGGGATTGAAATGGTGGAGTTGCGCCCCAAATAAATTCAGAAACCCACGGAAGAACACACTCGGCGGCAGAGAAAAACCACGATCTACGTGAGTGGCTAAGAGAACGCACTCACCCTCCTGCGGCTGCGGTTGACACTCGGACCCCGGGAGCCTCGCTGACCCGTGGGGGATCAGTCCCTCATCGGCCAGGTCGTCGAGGTCCTTCCCAGTGATGGTCGAGCGGATCCAATCCCCTTGGACCCAACCCTTCGGTAGGCGGGACCTCGACGAAGATCCGCCCCGACTGGATGGTCTCCCCTTCGCTTGCCCTGTCGCCGTCGCCTTCTTCACGCGCTCTAGAGCCGCCGTCTTCTCCTTCACCATTATCGCCGGCGAAGCGCTCGAGAGGTGGATAAGGCGGAGGTAGGAGCAGGCACCATGGGCGGAGGCAGAGAGGGAAGAGAGGAGAATGGGGAGGCACTGTTCAAAAACTCACCCCCGACACTTTATATAAGGGCGCTTCCGAGTGGCTGACGAGTGGGTCCGAGCAGATCTTTCACATCCCGAAATAGTCGCACACGTACGATACGTGGCGAAAAAGGCGGCGTGGAAATCAAGGCGTCCATGCCTTATCCCGCCCGATTGCCGCGGATAAGGCGCGCTTCCCAAATTTCAAATCCCGCAAAATCCGCTAACAGCAGATCAATCTGTCAGACGATATCCTTCCCGCGATCCGTCGCTCGGAAGTTCACCAAAGTTCAAAAGTTCACTCGACAAAAGATAAGAATGGATCAAGGCGACTGAAGTAAAAGTCGACGCCAACGCCGAAAGAAGAATCGTCGATCCAAGATACGACATAATCAAAGTACAGTAAACAAGTCGGAGAAAATCATCAACTCCTTCCTTACTCGAACCTCGATCCATTCGGGGGCTAATGATGAGGTTATGTACCTAGGGTAGGGTCATGGACCTATCTAGGATACCATGCCCAAGGACATCATCATACGAAGCTACCTTCCAGTCGACCAAGAGAAGTTCCACTCGACCAAGGGAGACTCCACTTGACTGGCTAGAAGACACTCGGCCATGAAGATGCACTCGACCATCAGAAGTTCAGGATCTACTCTACATCCAAACGGTCTGTAATTGAATAGTCTTAATGGTCATGATGACACTTTATGTAGGGCGTTACCAGTAACGCCCAGCCTTAATGTACTTTAACCCTCCTCTATGTGGGCTGGCTAGGGTCCTGGCGTCCTCTATATAAGCCACCCCCCTCCACTGGTAGAAGGGTTCGCACCCCTGTAACTCATATACACAGAGATCAGTCAACCGCCTCCGGGCTCCGAGACGTAGGGCTGTTACTTCCTCAGAGAAGGGCCTGAACTCACTAAACACCCGTGTGTACAAGTACTCCATAGCTAGGACCTTGCCTTTCCATACTTACCCCCATTCTACTATCAGACTTAGAACCACGACCCCCCCCCCCAGGGCGCGGCCCCCTATCTCGTGGACGGCCCGGAGACCCCACGATGTGAAACCAATGCCAAAAATTTCTATAAATAGAGAAACCTTCGGGAATTAACCTAGATCGGAAGTTCCACCGCCGCAAGCCTCTGTAGCCACGAGAAATCAATCTAGGCCCTCTCTGGCACCCTGCCGGAGGGAGCCATCATCACCGGAGGCCATGGAGGAGGATCTTGAAGGGGCCATCGTCGCCATGAAGGCCAAGGACCAGAGGGGGGAAAGCCATGGAGGAGGAATCACAAGGGGGAGAACCTCTCCTCCTCTCTCTTGGTGGCACCGGAGTGCCATCGGGAGGGGAATCATCGCCGCGGTGATCGTCTTCATCAACATCACCATCATAATCACCATCCTCATCTCTTTTATGCGGTCCACTCTCCCACACCCCGCTGTAATCCCTACTTGAACATGGTGCTTTATGCCACATATTATGATCCAATGATGTGTTGCCATCTTATGATGTTTTGATTAGATATCTTTTGTCCTTCAGTTGATTGATGATCTAGATTGGTATGAGTTGTATGTTTTATTTTGGTGCTGTCCTATGGTGCCCTCCGTGTCGCGCAAGCGTGAGGGATTCCCGCTGTAGGGTGTTGCAATACGTGCATGATTCACTTATAGTGGGTTGCGTGAGTGACTGAAACACAAACCCGAGTAAGGGGGTTGTTGCGTATGGGATAAAAGAGGACTTGATGCTTTAATGCTATGGTTGCGTTTTACCTTAATGAATCATTAGTATTTGCGGATGCTTGCTAGAGTTCCAATCATAAGTGCATATGATCCAAGTAGTAAAAGTATGTTAGTTTATGCCTCTCCCTCATATGAAATTGCAATGACGACTATCGATCTTGTTAACAATTGCTTAGGACAATTCTGCACACCGATCCATCATTATTCCATACTTGCTATTTATATTATTTAGTAATATATTCTAAATTTATGATAACAGCACCTACTTTTATGTTTTAGCTCTCCGATATCATACAAAGTTATCCTCTTTATACCCACAACACAGTTTTATTTCTTGTTTCTAGTTGGAAGCAAACGTTCGGTGCACGTAGAGTCGTATCAGTGGCAGATAGGGCTTGAGAGAATATTGATCTTACCTTTAGCTCCTTGTGGGTTCGACACTCCATACTTATCACTTCCACCTTTGGGAATTTCTACGATGATTCCCTACACTTGGGGATTATCAAGCTCTTTTCTGGCGCCGTTGCCGGGGAGCAATAGCGTGGGGTTGATATTTTCGTGTGTGCTTGTTTGCTTTCTTCACTAAGTAGATTTTGTTTTTCCTTTTTTGTTTCTGTTTAGTTGTGGGTGAAATATACAAAAAAAATTAAAGAATGAAAATACCAAAAAATATATTTGCTTGCCTCTCATGCCTAAAAAAGTTTTTTCAAAAAGAGAAGCGATTGGAAAGTTATGCATTGAAGAAGTGAGGGTCGACCTTGAGCACTTGTGTTCATGCTCACGGAAACAATGTAGAATTTTTCATGGAAGTTTCTCTGTAAATAATTATCCCCTTGTATATATCCATTGTATTATAAAATAATGTGCCAAGCTTTGGTTTTAGTATGATAAGATTGCTTGCTTACTTTGTGCAGAACAAAAACAGAAACTTTGGATGTAGTGCATGAATTTACATTTTTTACTGGGAAGTCAAATGGGTCTGAAACTTTTTGCACATTACTTCTGTACAAATTGTTCAAATTTTAAAATTTATTTAATAATTTTTGGAGTTACAGAAGTTTACTAAACTTCCAGATTACTACAGACTGTCCTGTTCTTGACAGATTCTGTTTTTCGTGTGTTGTTTGCTTATTTTGATGCATCTATGGCTAGTATGTAGGGTATGAACCATAGAGAAGTTGGAATACAGTAGTTTTAACACCAATATAAACAGAGAATGGGTTGATTACAGTACCTTAAAGTGGTAGTTTGTTTTATTACACTAACGGATCTCACAAGTTTTTGTTTAAGTTTTTGTCAATGAAGTGTTTGAAGAACGAGGAGTTACCGATGTGAGAAGAATAAAGAGAGACAAGAGTTCAAGCTTGGGGATGCCCAAGGCACCCCAAGTAAATATTTCAAAGGATACTCAAGCATCTAAGCTTGGGGATGCCCCGGTTGGCATCCCATCTTTCTTCTTCAACAAATATCGGTATACCTTGGTTTTTGTTTTGTTCACATGATTGGTGTCCTTTGTGTTTTTATTTTTCTTTAAGAATCATGCTAGTATGAGATAGCTCTTCATTGATTTATAGAATACTTCATGTGCTTCACTTATATCTTTCAAGTATGATCTTATAGAATTGCTCTTTGTGCTTCACTTAAATCGTTTGAGTATGGTTTTATAGAATGCTTCGTGCACTTCACTTATATATTTTGAGCTTGGACATTGGTTAGTCTATATTAATTGTAGAAAGCTCCATGAACTTCACTTATATCTTTTGGATTATGAATAATACTATAATTTAAAGTGGGTTTGGAAGAGTGTCAACTTTAGTTAGTATTCCACTATTTCGGAAGAGGTTCCAATTGAGTATGGGAACAAAGTTGCTATTCATGATGCTACTGAAAATTATTATGAGGGAGGAATATGTGCTTGTAGGAGTTGCAATTATGTCAAGTTTCCTCTCTATGTGCTTAAAGTTTTGAAGTTATACTTGTTTTGCCTTCCTATGCTAGTTGACTTTTGTTCCTATAAATTGTGTGCTCACAAAATCCCTAGGCATAGGAAGTGAGTTAGATTTAAATGTGCTAGTCATATTCTTCATGATGCTCTCTTTGTGTTTCAAATCTTTTCTTTTATGCGAGCATCATTGAAACCATCATGCCTAGCTAAAAGGCATTAAAGAAAAGCGCTTGTTGGGAGACAACCCAATATTTACCCTTACTGTTTTTGTGTGTCTACATAATTAAGATACTGTAGTAATCATGTTTTATGCTTTTTGTTTCAATAAAGTGCCAAGTAAGACCTTTGGGAAGACTTGGGTGAGAGTTAATGTGATCTTGCTGTAAAAAACAGAAACTTTGCGCTCACGAGATTAGCTGTCATTTTTTACATAAGACTGATTTTGAGTTGATTCTTTTTGCAGAAGATTAATAGACAAATTCCTCACGTCCACAAATTTATTTCATAATTTTTGGAGTAGCATAAGTATGGTTATTGTTCAGATCATTACAGACTGTTCTGTTTCTGACAGATTCTGTTTTCATTGCATAGTTTGCTTGTTTTCTAGTTTCTATGGCTTATATTTCTCAATATAAATTATAGAAATGATATGGTACAGTAGGCATTATGTGAAAACAATTATGAACCTTGTCTTTTACAGTACCAAAGTGCATGGTTTACTCTTTATCATACTAACCTATCTCACGAAGTTCCATTAAGTTTTGTGTGATTGGAGTTTTCAAGTTTTGGGTGAGATATCGATATGAGGAGAATAAAGAGTGGGAAGACCCTAAGCTTGGGGATGCCCAAGGCACCCCAAGGTACTATTCAAGGAAGACTCAAGCGCCTAAGCTTGGGGATGCCCCGGAAGGCATCCCCTCTTTCGTCTTCAAAACTATCGGTATACCTTACTCAGAGCTATATTTTTATTCGTCACATGATATGTGTTTTGCTTGGAGCGTCATTTTATTTTATTAATATTTGCTTGATGTTATTTAGAACAGTGTTTTGCATCTTTAGTTTCAATAAAAATGTCAAGGATAGCCTTTACCATGCTTATTTTGCTAGTATACATGTTGCTGTTTGAAAACAGAAAGTTTACCGTTGTTGCAAAAATTCCCTAGAGAAGTTAGAGAATGATATAATGTTGAAACTTTTTGCATGTTGAGCTCTGATAAATCTTCTACAGCTTAATATTTTTCTCATAATTTTTGGAGTTAGGAAAGTATGATGAATCTTGCATTCTTTACAGACTGCATGTTGAGCTCTGATAAATCTTCTACAGCTTAGTATTTTTCTCATAATTTTTGGAGTTAGGGAAGTATGATGAATCTTGCATTCTTTACAGACTATATTTTTTTGGCAGATTGCTGTTATAGTTGCATTGTTTGCATATGTTTGCTTGTTTAATGATTCTATTTGAGGATAGGAGTATTAAATATGCAGAGACATTTAGTATGCAATGTTGAATAATAATTTTAGTGTTTTGTTACAGTAGAAAATGATAAGGTTTTGCATTGGTTTATACTAACCTATCTCACGAGTTCTTGTTGAGTTTGGTGTGGATGAAGCTTTTGATAAAAAGAGAAACCATGATATGAGAGGAATTAAGGAGATATAAAAGTTCAAGCTTGGGGATGCCCAAGGCACCCCAAGATAATATTCCAAGAAGTCTCAAGCATCTAAGCTTGGGGATGCCCCGTTAGGCATCCCACCTTTATTGGTTAGTATCGGTTGAGCCTAAGTTTTTGCTTCTTCACATGAGTTGTGCTATCCTTGCAATGTCATTTTATTTTGTTTTGTTTTACTTGTTGTTTGAATAAAATCATTGGATCTGAATTATTGAATAAAAAGGGGAACCCTCCCATGGCTAGTTAATTATTTGACTACTCGGTGTCCTTCACTCATATCTTCTAGAGTAGTTTGTGATTTACTCATGTGCTTCATGTATATCCTATGAGTAAATGGGGGAATGAATTGAATGTCTTAAATCTGAATTTTTATATGTTCCATATGCTTATAACATGGTTAGTGATGACTTCACACATAGAAAGTATGAGGCATAAAAGTTGTTGAGAGTTGGCAAACGTAGTTTTGGTCATCGTTGCAATTAATAGGAAGTAATAAGGAAAGAGAGGTTCACATACAAATATATTATCTTGGACATCTTTTATGATTGGAAGCACTCATTAAGTATGACATGCTAAAAGAGTTGGCGTTGTACAAGGAAGACAATGTAATGGTTTATATTTTCCGACATCTCAGTTAAAGTATATTGTCATTGACCTTCCAAACATGTTGAGCTTGCCTTTCCCCCTCATTCTAGCCAAATTCCTTGCACCAAGTAGAGATACTACTTGTGCTTCCAAATACCCTTAAACCCACTTTTGCCATGAGAGTCCACCATACCTACCTATGGATTGAGTAAGATCCTTCAAGTAAGTTGTCATCGGTGCAAGCAATAAAAATTGCTCTCTAAATATGTATGACTTATTAGTGCAGAGAAAATAAGCTTTGTGCGAACTTGTTGTGGAAGTAATAAAAGCGACGGACTGCATAATAAAGGTCCACATACAAGGGGCAATATAAAATGATGTTCTTTTGCATTAAGATTTTGTGCATCAACCCTAAACGCACATGACAACCTCTGCTTCCCTCTGCGAAGGGCCTATCTTTTACTTTATGTTTTTACTTTATGCGTGAGTCAAGGTGATTCTCACCTTTCCCTTTTTAATTTTATCCTTTGGCAAGCTCCTCGTGTTTGAAAGATCAGGATATATATACCCAATTGGATGTAAGTTGGCATAGGCCATTATTGTTGACATCACCTAAAGGTGAATATGTTGGGAGGCAGCACAATAAGCCCCTATCTTTCTCAGTGTCCGGCTGAAACTCCATAACCACAAGTATTGCATGAGTGTTAGCAGTTGTAGAAGACTATATGATAGTTGAGTATGTGGACTTGCTGAAAAGCTCTATTCTTGACTCTTTCTGTTGTTATGATAAATTGCAATTGCTTCAATGACTGAGATTATAGTTTGATAGCTCTCAATGATGTTTCTGAACCATACTTGACATTGTGAATAGATTGTTACTTGATCATGAAAAGTTTTATGAGATGAGCTACTATTATGACACATATTGATGCTAGAAAAGGTGATTGAAATTATCATTGATCAAACTTGTGCACCTTCTAGCATTCACACTTAATAAATTATTTCTTTTATCATTTACCTACTCGAGGACGAGCAGGAATTAAGCTTGGGGATGCTGATACGTCTCCAACATATCTATAATTTATGAAGTATTCATGCTATTATATTGTCCATCTATGATGTTTTATATGCATTTATATGTCATTTTATATGATTTTTGGGACTAACCTATTAACCTAGAGCCTAGTGCCAGTTTCTGTTTTCTCCTTGTTTTTGTGTTTTACAGAAAAGGGATACCAAACGGAGTCCAATTGACGTGCCAATTTTTGAGGATTTTTTATGGACCAAAAGAAGACCACG
>NC_041381.1:238738745-238753476 GCF_002162155.2 Triticum dicoccoides | reverse complement strand
GCCTGGAGACCCCCCTGACGTGAAACCAACGCCAAAAATTCCTATAAATAGAGAAACCTTCGGGAATTAACCTAGATCGGAAGTTCCGCCGCCGCAAGCCTCTGTAGCCACGAGAAATCACTCTAGGCCCTCTTTGGCACCCTGCCGGAGGGGGTCGTCATCACTGGAGGCCATGGAGGAGGATCTCGGAGGGGCCATCGTCGCCATGAAGGCCAAGGACCAGAGGGGGAAAGCCATGGAGGAGGAAGCACAAGGGGGAGAACCTCTCCTCCTCTCTCTTGGTGGCACCGAAGTGCCATCAGGAGGGGAATCATTGCCGCGGCGATCGTCTTCATCAACATCACCATCCTCATCTCTTTTACACGGAACACTCTCCCACACCCCGCTGTAATCCCTACTTGAACATGGTGCTTTATTCCACATATTATGATCCAATGATGTGTAGACATCTTATGATGTTTTGAGTAGATATCTTTTGTCCTTGAGTTGATTGATGATCTAGATTGGTACGAGTTGTATGTTTTATTTTGGTGTTGTCCTATGGTGCCCTCCGTGTCGCGCAAGCGTGAGGGATTCCCACTGTAGGGTGTTGCAATACGTGCATGATTCACTTATAGTGGGTTGCGTGAGTGACTGAAACACAAACCCAAGTAAGGGGGTTGTTGCGTATGGGATAAAAGAGAACTTGATGCTTTAATGATATGGTTGGGTTTTACCTTAATGAATCTTTAGTATTTGCAGATGCTTGCTAGAGTTCCAATCATAAGTGCATATGATCCAAGTAGGAAAAGTATGTTAGTTTATGCCTCTCCCTCATATGAAATTGCAATGATGACTATCGATCTTGTTAACAATTGCTTAGGACAATTCCACACACCGATCCATCATTATTCCACACTCGCTATTTATATTATTTAGTAATATATTCTAACTTTATGATAACATCACCTACTTTTATATTTTAGCTCTCCGATATCATACAAAGTTATCCTCTTTATACCCACAACATAGTTTTATTTCTTGTTTCTAGTTGGAAGCAAATGTTCGGTGCACGTAGAGTCTTATCAGTGGCAGATAGGGCTTGAGAGAATATTGATCTTACCTTTAGCTCCTTGTGGGTTCGACACTCCTTACTTATCACTTCCACCTTTGGGAATTGCTATGATGATTCCCTGCACTTGGGGATTATCAACCATCTTGCAACTGATACATGGAATTGGTATCACCGGGTGAGGACTCATCATCAGAGTAGATGGCTGTCTCTCCACCAAACACAGATCCTTCCTCAAGATCCACTCCTTGAGTAAAACCCACAAAAGCATGCTTCGGAGTGGCTCGAACCTTGGCAGGTCGCGTGCGCTGAGCCGTCTCGATGATGTTGTGCAGGTGTCCGTCTCAGGCTCCGACTCGCCGATCTTGCCGATGAAGACGTGGATTCCGCCAAAGGGGACCCGGTACCCGTATTCAATTGGATCGGCCTCAGGACCCCCAGCCTGCGTCATCGATGTAGATTTTGCCGCGATGACTCTTGGTCATTTGGCCCATGGTGTATCCCTTGATCCCTGAGAAGCTTCCCTTCAAGAACTCAAAACCACCGTGCTTTGGGCCAACGGTGGGCGCAACCTGTCGTGGATTTAACACGGTAGATGCCCTAGCAAAAGGACTTAGGTGTGGAGCCATCGCAGCTAGGTTAGCTTAAAGAGGTTGAACGGGACAAAGGACACAGAGAGTTTACCTAGGTTTGGCCCCTCTCAATGAGGTAAAAGCCTACTCCTGTTTTCGGTTGTATTGCTTGTGTTTCGATTACCAGGGAGCGAATACACTTGACCTAGCCTCGATCATTGTTTTCTTGAGTTAACCCGCCGCCGGGTCACCCCTTTGTATACAGGTTGGTGTCCGGCGGCTTACAGAGTCCCGATCGGCTCACACAAACGTGACCGGCTCGGTTTCTAACTAAGCTTGCCTTACAAAACAAGTTAAACATACGGTGGCTCATCTTTCTGGGCCTTGAGTCACCTCCAGGCCTTGGGCCTTTAACAAGCTTGATCCATGAACCACCAGCTTCATACTTAAGCCACCGATGGCATGACGCGGTCCCTCCTGGGCGGGTCATACCTAGGAGTTATATCCCCAACATAGACCTCTGAATAAATTAAAGTTGAACCTAATGTTACTATGGTTAAAGATCTCTTGGTCGATAATATTGGTGGGCATGTTATTTACTTCTGTGATGAAGCTACTAGAATTGATAAACCTGGTCCTAAAGATAAGAATAAACCTATCGTTGGCATGGTTGTTGTCTCAATTAAAATAGGAGATCATTGTTATCATGATTTATGTTGGGTTCTAGTGTGAGTGCTATTCCGTTTACTTTATATCAAGAGATTATGAATGATATTGCACCTGTTGAGATAGAGGACATTGATGTTACTATTAAGCTTGTGAATAGAGATACTATTTCACCGCTTGGGATTGTTAGAGATGTGGAAGCCCTGTGTGGGAAATAAAATTCCCTACTGATTTTCTAGTCCTCGTTTCTCCACAAGATGATTTTTGTCCCATTATATTTGGTAGACCTTTCTTGAACACCGTAATGCTAAGATTGATAGCACTAAAGAAATTGCCAGTGTTAACTTTGGTGATGTACTCATGAGTTTAATTTCTCTAAGTTCCGTAGACAACCTCATGATAAAGAATTGTCTAGTAAGGATGAAATTATTGTTCTTGCTTCTATTTCCATAGTTCCTACTGATACGTTAGAACAATATTTGCTAGACCATGAAAATGATATGAATATGAATGAAAGAATTGAAATAGATAAGATGTTCTTCGATCAACCACTTATCCTCGAACATAATTTGCCTTTTGAAACTCTGGGAGGTCCTCCTCCACCTAAAGGTGATCTTGTGTTTGAATTGAAACAATTACCTGATACATTGAGATATGCTTATCTTGATGAAAAGAATATACATCCTATTATTATTAGTGTTAACCTTTCAGAGCATGAAGAAAAGAGATTACTTAAAACTCTAAGGAAGGACCATTCCGCTATTGGATATACTCTTGATGATCTTAAGGGCATTAGTCCCACTCTATGTCAGCACAAGATTAATATGGAACCTGATGCTAAGTTGGTTGTTGATCATCAACGACGATTAAATCCTAAGATGAAGGATGTGGTAAGAAATGAAATATTAAAGCTTCTGGAAACAGGTATAATCTATCCCATAGCTGATAGTAGACGGGTAAGTTTTGTTCATTGTGTCCCTAAGAAAGGAGGCATTATCGTTGTTCCTAATGATTAAAATGAGCTTATCTCACAAAGAATTGTAATTGGTTATAGGATGGTAATTGATTTTAGAAAATTAAACAAAGCTACTAGAAAAGATCATTACCCCTTGCCTTTTATTGATCAAATGTTAGAAAGATTGTCTAAGTATACACACTTTTGTTTCCTTGATGGATATTCTGGTTTCTCTCAAATACCTATATCACAAGAAGATCAAGAGAAAACTACTTTTAATTGTCCTTTTGGAACTTATGCTTATAGACGTATGCCTTTTGATTTATGCAATGCACCTTCTATTGCTACTTTTCAAAGATGTATGACTGCTATATTCTCTGAGTTTTGTGAAAAGACTGTTGAGGTTTTCATGGATGATTTTTCTGTTTACGGGACTTCTTTTGATGATTGCTTAAGCAACCTTGATCGAGTTTTGCAGAGATGTGAACAAACTAATGTTGTCTTGAATTGGGAGAAGTGCCACTTTATGGTGAATGAAGGTATTGCCTTGGGGCATAAAATTTCTGAACAAGGTGTTGAAGTAGATAAAGCTAAAGTTGATGCGATCGAGAAATGCCATGTCCTAAAGATATCAAAGGTATAAGAAGTTTCCTTAGTCATGCTAGTTTCAATAGGAGATTCATTAAAGACTTCTCTAAAATTTCTAGGGCTCTTACTAATCTTTTGCAAAAAGATGTTCCATTTATTTTTGATGATGGTTGTGTAGAAGCCTTTGAAACACTTAAGAAAGCCTTAACTTCTGCACCTATTTTTGAACCACCTGATTGGAATTTGCCTTTTGAAATAAATGTGTGATGCTAATGATTGTGGTGTTGGTGTTGTTCTAGGACAAAGAGTTGATAAGAAATTAAATGTTATCCATTACGCTAGTAAAACTCTAGACAGTGCTCAAAGAAATTATGCTACTACTGAAAAGGAGTTTTAGCAATTGTGTTTGCATGTGATAAATTTAGATCTTACATACTTGATTCTAAAGTAATTGCTCACACCGATCATGCTGCTATTAAATATCTTATGGAAAAGAAAGATGCTAAACCTAGACTCATTAGGTGGGTTCTTTTGCTACAAGAATTTGACTTGCATATTATTGATAGAAAGGGAGTTGAAAATCCCGTAGCTGATAACTTGTTTTGAATAGAAAATGTTCTTGATGACCCGCTGCCTATTGATGATAGTTTTCCTGATGAACAATTAGTTGTTATAAATGCTTCTCGTAATAATCCTTGGTATGCAGACTATGCTAATTCCATTTTTGCTAAATATATACCACCTAGTTTCACATACCAACAAAATAAAAAGTTCTTCTTTGATTTGAGACATTACTTTTGGGATGACCCACATCTTTATAAATAAGGAGTAGATGGTATTATTAGATGATGTGTACCTAAGCATGAGCAGGAACAAATCCTACAGAAGTGTCATACTGAGGCATACAGAGAACACCATGCTGGAGACAGAACTGCACACAAGGTATTACAATCTGGTATTTATTGGTCTAATCTCTTCAAGGATGCACGTAAGTTTGACTTATCATGTGATGAATGTTAAAGAATTGGTAATATTAGTAGACGCCAGGAAATGCCTATAAATTATTCACTTGTTATTGAACTATTTTATGTTTGGGGATTTTATTATATGGGACCTTTTCCTTCCTTTAATGGGTATACACATATTTTGGTTACTGTGATTACGTTACTAAGTGGGTAGAAGCTATTGCAACTAGTACCGCTGATCGTAACACTTCTATTAAAATGCTTAAAGAAGTTATTTTCTCGAGGTTTGGAGTCTCTAGATACTTAATGATTGATGGTGGTTCACATTTTATTGATGGTGCATTTCGTAAACTCTTTGCTAGATATGATGTCAACCATAGAATTGCATCACCTTATCATCCCCAGTCTAGTGGTCAAGTTGAATTGAGCAATAGGGAAATAAAGCTAATTTTGCAAAAGTCTGTTAATAGATCTAGAAAGAATTTGTCTAAGAAACTTGATGATGCATTGTGGGCATACATAACCGCTTATAAAAATCCTATGGGTATGTCCCCTTATAAAATGAGTTAGAACATAAAGCATGTTGGGTAATTAAAGAACTTAACTATGATTTCAAACTTGCCGGTGAAAAGAGGTTATTTGATATTAGTTATCTAGATGAATGGAGATTTTATTATATAACTCTTGCTTAAGATTCTTTGCAGGAAAGCTTCTTTGTAAATGGGAAGAACTATATATTGTTGAAGAAGTTTATCGTTCTAGAGCTATCGAGATAAACAACTCCGAAGGCACTAACCTGAAGGTGGTTAATGGGCAAAGAATTAAACATTATATCTAGGTACGCCCATTAATGTTGAAACTAATATTATCCAATGACACCGGAGGAGCACATAAGGGAAACCTTTTGGAACGCTCCAGAGCCCTGAAAAAGGGTAGGTACATGGTATGGTGAGTAAACTGACTCCAAAAGTTTCATCAAAGTACTTTCTATCCGTTTTTGAATATATAAAAAATTAGGAAAATAATAAACAGTCCAAAAAGTGCATGAGGGAGCGACAAGCTCGAGGGGCACGCCCTACCCCCAGGGTGTGCCTCCCAGGCTTGTGATCACGTCGTGGACATTCCCGACTCTGTTTTTCTTCTATGTTACTTGCCCTGCATGAAAAAAAATTCATTATATGTACTTTCAGATGTTTTTACCACTGTATCATAGAGATATCCTCTTGTTTCGTGTTGTTATTCTAATAGATCTAGATCTCCATGGCTCCACAAAGGCTCTGTACTAAGCACCGGGTTGTGCGACCATCATCGGGCAAATGCCCCTACAACGAGGTTTACTACGAGTGGTCATCCGGAGAGGAGGACACAGGCAAGGAGGGCAAGGTCGAAGAAGTTGCGGGAATCCAGGCCCAAGAGGGAGGGCAAGCCATGCCCATGGAGGAAACCAAAGAGAAGGGAGATGTCCTTCAAGCCTTCTATGATCATATCTCACCATCTGATATTGAAACCCTAAGGGTCTTTGAAACAATTTGCACCCAGAATACATCTCTCATTCGTGAAGTTATTTTGTTGGAAGAGCAAAACATCGCCCTTCGGAGTATTAACCATAAACTGGAGTATCTGATAAGGCTGAAGGACAAGTCCTCTACTACTTTGTCACCACCGCCATCACCAAAGAAGGAGACTTGAGTACATGGGTATGGGCACTTCCCTTGGCTTGTGCCAAGCTTGGGGGAGGTGCCCCGGTATCATATCACCTCCACTTTTTATCATCATTATCTATCTTAGTTCGATCCTTAGTTATTTCATGATTTAGAAGAATAAAGCTTTAGTATGATATATTTTTGAGTTCTTGCTTAGTGATCTATCTATCTATGTAATTATGTGCGAGATATATAATAATGAGTAGTTTGAGTTTTGCTTTGCTTTCTTGTTTCAATCTTAGCAATGAAAAAAAAAGAATAAAAAGATCATACGCTACTCCCATGGGGAGTAATGACTTCACATAAAAAAGTTTTGCATAGCATTGGTCATTGG
This sequence comes from Triticum dicoccoides, assembly GCF_002162155.2. NCBI lineage: Eukaryota > Viridiplantae > Streptophyta > Magnoliopsida > Poales > Poaceae > Triticum > Triticum dicoccoides. The sequence continues at coordinate 238,746,642 of NC_041381.1, read as the reverse complement.
TGCAATCCATGAAAAAGTAATAAAGGAAAAGATGTCTCACATATAAATATACTATCTTGGACATCTTTTATGATTGTGAGCCCCCATCAAATATTCTATATCAATTAGTTGAAGTTGGACAAGGAAGACAACATAATGAGTTATGGTTGTTTAAATTCACATAGAAGTTATATCTTTATGGATCTTTTAACATGTGGTGCTTGTCTAGGATATTTTGCTAGCCAAACATTTGCACTAAGTAGAGATACAGCTTGTGCATCCAAAATCCCTAAACCCAGTTTCATGTCATGAGAGTCCACCATATCTACCTATGGATTGAATAATATCCTTCAAGTAAGTTGTCATCGGTGCAAAATAAATAAAAAATGCTCATAAAAATGTATGATCTTTTATTGTAAAAGAAAGTAAGCTTTGTACAATCTTATGATGGTAGAGGAATAAAAACGACATACTGCATAATAAAGGTTGCTATCACAAGGGGCAATATAAAGTGAAGTTCCTTTACACTAAGAGTTTGCACATCCAAAAACAAAAAGCACATGACAAACTCTGCTTTCCTCTGCGAAGGGCCTATCTTTTACTTTCATGTATTTTCTTTTATGCAAGAGTCACTAGTGTTTATCCCTACTCCTCTCTATGTATTCTTTAGTGTCAAGCATCATGTGGTAAATAGATCTAGACATATATATCCATTTGGATGTAGGTGATCATGAGTTATTATTGTTGACATTACCCTTGAGGTAAATAAGTTGGGAGGCGAGATCATAAGCCCCTATCTTTCTATGTGTCTACTAAGACTTTTGCTCTATAAATATGCCTTAAGTGTCAGCAATCATAGAATACTATATGATGGTTGAGTATGTGAACTTGCTAAACAAAGCTCTTACATAGACTCTTTTCTAAAAATATGATGGATTGTGATTGTTTCAATGACTGAGACCATATTTGTTAGTTTCCAATAATATGTTTCATACTTTAAATTTTGAATGAATTGTTACTCTAGCATGAGAAGTTTTATGATGATACGTTGTTGTTATAATAATGACCATGATTCTTCCATGTTTGTATCTTATTTTTATCGATAACTCTCTCTAAACATGTCATCATGATTATCGATTTCGATTTTCGCTTGAGGAGAAGCGAGGTCTAAGTTTGGGCGAGTTGATAGGTCCATTTTGCATCATGTTTTCATGTTGATATTTATTGCATTATGGGCTGTTATTTTACTTTATAATTCAATTCGTATGCCTTTTCACTCTTATTTTGCAAGTTTTACATGAAGAGAGAGATTGTCGGGGGCTGGAATTCTGGACCGGAAAGGGCTATATCGGAGGCACTTTTCCTGAACAACTCCAAATGAGCTAAAAATTGATGGAGAATTATTTTGGATTATATTAAATTTATTGGCGAAATAAATACCATAGGGGGACCCACCATACAGCCACCAGCCTGGGGGCGCGCCCCCGAGCTTGTGGCACCCCTGGCACGCCTCTGTGGCCCATCTTCTCCTATACGAAATGATTTGGCCTATAAAAATCAGAAGGAAGGTTTCGGGGGAAAGCACCACTGTCTCAAGGCGGAACCTAGGCAGGAGCACTTTTGCTCTCCGGCAGAGCGATTCCATTGGGGAAACTTCCCTCCGGGAGGGGTAAATAGAAGCCATCGTCATCACAAATGATCCTCTCATCGTGTGAGGAACAATCTTCATCAACATCTTCAGCAGCACCATCTCATCTCAAACCCTAGTTCATCTCCTGTATTCAATCTTTGTCTGAAAACCTCATATTGGTACCTCTGGGTTGCTAGTAGTGTTGATTACATCTTGTAGTTGATGCTAGTTGGTTTATTTGGTGGAAGATTATATGTTAAAATCCTTGATGCTATTCAATACCCCTCCGATCTTGAGCATGAATATGATTTGTGAGTAGTTAATTTTGTTCTTGAGGACATAGGAGAAGTCTTGTCATAAGTAATCATGTGAATTTGGTATTCGCTAGATATTTTGATGATATGTATGTTCTTGCTTCCTTTAGTGGTGTCATATGAACGCCGACTACATGATATTTCACCATCTTTGGGCCTACGGGAAGTCGTTGTGGAGTAGTTATTAGATGATGGGTTGCTAGAGTGACAAAAGCTTAAACCCTAGTTTATGTGCTATTCCATAAGGGGCCGACTTGGATACACATGTTTCATGATGTGGTTAGATTTATCTTAATTCTTCTTTCATAGTTGCAGATGCTTGCGAGAAGGGGTAATCATAAGTGGGAGGTTTGTTCAAGTAAGAACAATACCGGTCCACCCACATATCAAATTATCAAAGTAACGAACGCGAATCAAACAAACATGATGAAAGTGACTTGATGAAATTACCGTGTGTCCTCAAGAAGGCTTGCTTATTATAAGAGACCGTTCCGGCCCGTCCTTTGCTACAAAAAGGATTGGGCTACCTTGTTGCACCTTTGTTATCGTTTACTACTCATTGCTCGTTACAATTACCTTGCTATCAAACTATTGGTTACCGATAATTTCAGTGCTTAGAGAGAATACCTTGCTGACAACCGCTTATCATTTCCTTCTGCTCCTCGTTGGGTTCGACACTCTTACTTATCGAAAGGACTACGATTGATCCCCTATACTTGTGATATAAATCCAAAAAATTATAAATAATAGTAGGAAAACATGATGCAAGATGGACGTATCACTATGGACCCGTAGGTATGTGGAAGCTACTTGCACATCATTGGAGGTGCAGCAAGGTTGCTGTAGAATCCCTCCATGATTGATTCCCCCTCCGACATAGTATCGGAAAAGGCCTTTAGATGGGATCGCCGAAGAGTAGAAGATGCGACGGTGGAAAAGTGTTTTGTGGAGGCTCTTTGTTGGTTTGGAATATTTGGGAATTTATGGAGTTGGAATTAGGTCAAAGGAAGCTGCATGGGACCCATGGGCTCAAGTGGGGGTGCGTTCTGTGTACCCGTCCCTCTCCCATAGATCCTCTAGCCTCCACCCGAATGTTCTAGGGTCCCTCTTGGTCCTGAAAAAATCACCGTAAAGTTTCATTGTGTTTGGACTTTGTTTGGTACATATTTTTTGAAAAGCCAAAAACAAGCAAAAAAATAGCAACTGGAACTGGCACTGAATTAATAGGTTAGTCCCCAAAAATTGCATATAAAGTATCTAAGAGCGATAATATAATAGCATGAAACAATCACAAATTATAGACACGTTGGAGATGTATCAGCATCCCCAAGCTTAATTCATGCTCGTACCCGAGTAGGTAAATGATGAAAACAAAAAAATGATGTTGAATGCTACCTATCATGTTTATCATGTGATCTCTTTACAATATAAATACTAAGAAATGATGAAGTAATTGATATCTACATAATAATATCCATGAATATAAGAACATAATCGTTACTTTTTAAAAATATACGATGCTCAACGAATGTTATCCCTACTCACTGAATTATGATGGCATGACTCCGCCTTCACCGCATAAGTATAAATCATGAGCACCTCGCTGTCAAACCAAGCAATTGTATCATACTTTTTAACACGCTTCAGCATTTTCAACTCCACTTTGTACATGAGCGTGAGCCATGGATATTAGCACTAGTGTGGAATAGAATGCGGCGGTAGAGATATATAGGAGTCAAAAAGGAAGAAAGGCCCGCATCAACTTGGTGGATCGTTAGGAAATGGAGAGGCCTTAGAATCGATATCAATGCGAGTAGGGATTGCCATGCAACGGATGTTGTAGAGCTACAAGTGTATGAAATCTCAAACTGAAACTAAGTGGGTGTGCATCCAACTTGCTTGCTCATGAAGACCTCGGGCATTTGAGGAAGCCCATCATTGGAATACACAAGCCAAGTTCTATAACGAAAAATTCCCACTAGTATATGAAAGTGATAAGTCAGGAGACACTCTATGAAGAACTGATAACCCACAAGTATAAGGGATCGCAACAGTTTTTGAGGGTAGAGTATTCAACCCAAATTTGTTGATTCGACACAAGGGGAGCCAAAGAATATTTTCAAGTATTAGCAGCTGAGTTGTCAATTCAACCACACCTGGAAACTTAGTATCTGCAGCAAAGTGTTTAGTAGCAAAGTAATATGATACTGGTGGTAACGGTAACAAAAGTAAAGACATCAAAAGTAATGTTTTTGGTATTTTGTAGTGATTGTAACAGTAGCAACGGAAAAGTAAATAAGCGAGAACCAGTATATGGAAAACTCGTAGGCACCGGATTAGCGATGGATAATTATGCCGGATGCGGTTCGTCATGTAACAGTCATAACATAGGGTGACACAGAACTAGCTCCAGTTCATCAATGTAATGTAGGCATGTATTCCGTATATAGTCATACGTGCTTATGGAAAAGAACTTGCATGACATCTTTTGTCCTACCCTCCCGTGGCAGCGGGGTCCTATTGGAAACTAAGGGATATTAAGGCCTCCTTTTAATAGAGAACCGGAACAAAGCATTAGCACATAGTGAATACATGAACTCCTCAAACTATGGTCATCACCGGGAGTGGTCCCGATTATTGTCACTTCGGGGTTACCAGATCATAACACATAGTAGGTGACTATAGAATTGCAAGATAGGATCAAGAACGCACATATATTCATGAAAACATAATAGGTTCAGATCTGAAATCATGGCACTCGGGCCCTAGTGACAAGCATTAAGCATAGCAAAGTCATAGCAACGTCAATCTTAGAACATAATGGATACTAGGGATCAAACCCTAACAAAACTAACTCGATTACATGATAAATCTCATCCAACCCATCACCGTCCAGCAAGCCTACGATGGAATTACTCACGCACGGCGGTGAGCATCATGAAATTGGCGATGGAGGATGGTTGATGATGACGACGACGACAAATCCCCCTCTCCGGAGCCCCGAACGGACTCTAGATCAGCCCTCCCGAGAGAGATTAGGGCTTGGCGGTGGCTCCGTATCGTAAAACGCGATGATTTCTTCTCTCTAATTTTTTTCTCCCCGAAAGCCAATATATGGAGTTGGAGTTGGCGTCGGAGGGCCACCAGGGGGCCCACGAGGTAGGGGGCGTGTGGGCCCCCTGATCTTCATCTTTGGCGAGGATTTTTTATTGTTTTTTCTAAGGTGTTCCGTGGAGTTTCAGGTCATTCCGAGAATTTTTATTTTCTGCACATAAAACAACACCATGGCAATTCTGCTGAAAACAGCGTCAGTCCGGGTTAGTTCCATTCAAATCATACAAGTTAGAGTCCAAAACAAGGGCAAAAGTGTTTGGAAAAGTAGATACAACAGAGACGTATCAACTCCCCCAAACTTAAACCCTTGCTTGTCCTCAAGCAATTCAATTGACAAACTGAAAGAGAAAAGGAAAAACTTTTGCAAACTATGTTTGCTCTTGTTGTTGTAAACATGAAAAGCCAGCATTCAAGTTTCAGCAATTATTATGAACTAACCGTACTCACAATAACACGTAGGTCTCAGAATTACTCATATCAATAGCATAATTAGCTAGCGAGCCATAATAATAAAACTCGAATGACAACACTTTCTCAAAATAATCATAACATGATATAACAAAATGGTATCTCGCTAGCCCTTTCTGAGACCGCAAAACATAAATGCAGAGCACCTTTAAAGATCAAGGACTGACTAAACATTGTAATTCATGGCAAAAGAGATCCAGTCAAGTCATACCCAAATATAAACCAATTATAATGAATGCAAATGACAGTGTGCTCTCCAGTGGGTGCTATTTAATAAGAACGGTGATGACTCAACATAAAAGTAAATAGATAGGCCCTTCGCAGAGGGAAGCAGGTATTTGTAGAGGTGTCAGAGCTCGATTTTGAAATAGAGATAAATTATATTTTGAGCGGCATACTCTCATTGTCAACATAACAACTAAAAGACGACGATATCTTCCATGCTAAACAGATTATAGGCGGTTCCCAAACAGAATGGTAAAGTTTATACTCCCCCTCCTCCACAAGCATCAATCCATGGCTTGCTCGAAACAACGAGTGCCTCCAACATTCAACGGGTCCCAGGGGGTTTTGTTTGCAGATATTTTGATTTAGTTTGCATAAAGCATGGGACTGGGCATCCCTAATACCAGCCATTTTCTCGTGAATGAGGAGCGGAGTCCACTCCTCTTGAGAATAACCCGCCTAACACGGAAGATAAAGGCAGCTCTAGTTGACATATGAGCTAATCGAGCATGCAAAATAGAATGTTTATTTGAATGTTTAGAGTTTGGCACATACAAATTTACTTAGAACGGCAGGTAAATACCGCATATAGGTAGGTATAGTGGACTCATATGGAACAACTTTAGGGTTTAAGGAGTTTGGATGCACAAGCAGTATTCCCGCTTAGTACAGGTGAAGGCTAGCAAAAGACTGGGAAGCGACCAACTGAGAGAGCGACAACAGTCGTAAACATGCATTAAAATTAATTTACACTGAATACAAGCATGAGTAGGATATAATCCACCATGAACATAAATATCATGAAGGCTATGTTGATTTGATTCAACTACATGCGTGAACATGTGCCAAGTCGAGTCACTCAATTCATTTAAAGGAGGATACCATCCCATCATAACACATCATAATCATTCTAATACATGTTGGCACGCAAGGTAAACCATTATAACTCATAGCTAATCAAGCATGTCACAAGCAACTATAATCTCTAAATGTCATTGCAAATATGTTTACTTCATAATAGCTAACTCAGGAACGATGAATCATCATATTTACAAAAACAAGAGAGGTCGAGTTCATACCAGCTTTTCTCATCCCAATAAGTCCATCATATATCATCATTATTGCCTTTCACTTGCATGACCGAACGATGTGTATAATAATAAGAGTGCACGTGCATTGGACTAAGCTGGAATCTGCAAGCATTCAACTCAAGAAAGAAGACAAGTAATATGGGCTCTAAGTTAAATAAACAATCATGCATATGAGAGCCACTAAGCATTTTCAATCTGGTCTTCTCGACCCCCAAAGAAAGGAAAAGAAATAAAAACTATTTACACGGGAAAGCTCCCAACAAGCAAAAGAAGAACGGGAAATATTTTTGGGTTTTCTTTTTAATTACTACAGTAAAGAAATAAACTACTACTAATTTCTTTTGGTTTTTTTCTTAAGGTTTATTAAACACACAAGAAGAAAGCAGGAAAAAGAAAATAAACTAGCATGGATATTACAGTGAAAGAGTATGAGCACCGAAATCTAGCAATGAGTGTGTGTGAACATGAATGTAATGTCGATGGGAAATACGTACTCCCCCAAGCTTAGGCTTTTGGCCTAAGTTGGTGTATTGCCAGGGACAGCCTGGTGGATACCCATAGGTGAAGCTGGGGTCGTACTGTGACGAAGAAGGCTCCGGCTGCCACTGGCTGGCAGCTTCCTCTGGGTCCCAAGAATAAACAGATAGTCGTGGGGGCTCATCTTGTGGCTCCGGTTCCGGGGCTGGTGTAGGATTCTGATAGGATTGAACGGCTGCCCATGGAACGATGTGAGGACCTGCAGATAAGTTAAACAAAGAAGGGGCAGGCAAAGTGTGAGGCCCGAATATTCAAGCTACAGTAATCCCACGCTAATCATGCCATGACACCTCGGTTACTGTTGCTATCCTCACAATAATTCGAAACCGTTCGAAATTCAAATTTAAATTAATGATAACAATAAAAGTTTTCAAAAATTAAAACAGAATTGTTCGGTGGTTGCCGAATATTACAAAGGTAATTATGGTGCAACAAACACATTTTTATAAAATGACTAATTGGTTCAAAATGAATTTGAACAGAAAAGAAATAATAAAGAAAATACAAAAGAAAAAAAAAGCAAAACAGAAAAAAAAAGG
>NC_041381.1:238719727-238737916 GCF_002162155.2 Triticum dicoccoides | reverse complement strand
CGCCTGAGTTCGTGCTCAGCGCCACCGGCCGGCGCTCCCCCTGGCCTCACCACGGTCGCCGCTCGCGCCGGCTGCGCCCCTCACCTGCATCGCCCGGCGGCCGCACCCCATCGCTGCTGCTGTGCCGCCCCGCCTCCGCCACTACTACCGCGCCGCGGTCGCTCCTGCTTCGCCTTTGCCGCTCCGCGACCGGCTCCCCCGGGGCTCGGCCTCTGCCCCGCGGTGCCGCGGCCCGCACCTGGCCATGCCCACAGCCGCCTGGCTCGCCGCCGTCCTGCTCCCCGCCGGCGACCGCCCTCGCCCCGCGGCCATCCCCTGCGCCCGGGCGGGCTTCGCCCCGCACGCGCCCGCTACACAGCCGCCCGTTTTGGCCCCCTGGGCCACTGACCCAGGGGCCCCACGCCCCTTTTTTCTCTAAAAAAAATAAAGTAAATAAATAAAAAGTTAATTAATAATTACAATAATTAATTAATTAAGGATTTAATTAAGTTAATTAATCATATTTAGATTAATCTAATTAGTAATTAACCTAGTCAATTAACTAAACTAATTAAACCTAATTAATTAGTCTCAGACTATGACAGGTGGGTCCCACCGGTCAGGTTGACTCTGGTCAACGGACCGTTGACCGCTGACGTCACCTCTACGTCATGCTGACGTCACCAGGCACTGTTCTGGATAATGCTGAATTAAAATAATTAAATAAATCCTAAAAATGAATTAAATCTTTTAAAATCAATATAAAATAAACCGTAGCTCGGATGGAAAAACTTTGTACATGAAAGTTGCTCAGAACGACGAGACGAATCCGGACACGCAGCCCGTTTGTCAGCCACACATCCCTAGCATAGCAAACACGCAACTTTTCCCCTCCGGTTCATTTGTCCGAAAACGTGAAACACCGGGAATACTTTCCCGGATGTTTCCCCCTTTCGCCGGTATCACATAATACCGCGTTAGGACATACCTAGCACCGCGTATTGCCGCGTCTTACTTTGTGTTGCATTTGATTGCTCTGTTATTTATTGTGATCCCCCTCCGTTACTTCTTTCCGGTAGACTCCGAGACCGCTGCCGATGTCCGTGTGTTCGACTACATCGAAGATGACCCCCTCCTTGCCAGAGCAACCAGGCAAGCCCCCCCTTTGATCACCAGATATCGCCTATTCTTCTCTATACTGCTTGCATTAGAGTAGTGTAGCATGTTACTGCTTTCCGTTATTCCTATCCTGATGCATAGCCTGTCCTTGCTACTACTGTTGTTACCATTACCCGCTATCCTACTGCTTAGTATAGGATGCTAGTGTTCCATCAGTGGCCCTACACTCTTGTCCGTCTGCCATGCTATACTACTGGGCCGTGATCACTTCGGGAGGTGATCACGGGCATATACGATATACTTTACACAGCTACATTACCTGTGATACTGTTCGGAGATGGGGGCTGAAGGGGCAGGTGGCTCCATCCCGGTAGAGGTGGGCCTGGGTTCCTGACGGCCCCCGACTGTTACTTTGTGGCGGAGCGGCAGGGCAGGTTGAGACCACCTAGGAGACAGGTGGGCCTGGCCCTGTTCGGCGTTCGCGGATATTTAACACGCTTAACGAGATCTTGGTATTTGATCTGAGTTGGCTACGAGCCTATACGCACTAACCATCTACGCGGGAGTAGTTATGGGTATCCCGACGTCGTGGTATCAGCCGAAGCACTTCAGACGTCAGCGACGGAGCGGCGCGCGCCGAATTGGACTGGAACGCCACTGGGCTAGGTCTGCTTTCGGCCGCCCACGCAACGTGCAGGTGTGCTCAGGGCGATGGGCCCAGACCCCTGCGCGCTTAGGTTTAGACCGGCGTGCTGGCCTCTCTGTTGTGCCTAGGTGGGGCTGCGACGTGTTGATCTTCCGCGGCCGGGCATGACCCAGGAAAGTGTGTCCGGCCAAATGGGATCAAGCGTGCTGGGTAAGTTGGTGCACCCCTGCAGGGAAGTTAATCTATTCGAGTAGCCGTGATCTTCGATAACAGGACGACTTGGAGTTGTACCTTGACCTTATGACAACTAGAACCGGATACTTAATAAAACACACCCTTCCAAGTTCCACAGACAACCCGGTGATCGCTTTTCCACAGGGCGACGAGGGGAGGATCGCCGGGTAGGATTACGTTACTGCGATGCTACTGGAGATGCTACTTGGAGATGCTACTTGGAGATGCTACTTGGGGGACTTCAATCTACTCTCTTCTACATGCTGCAAGACGGAGGCTGCCAGAAGCGTAGTCTTCGACGGGATTAGCTATCCCCCTCTTATTCTGGCATTCTGCAGTTCGGTCCACCGATATGGCCTCCTTACACATATACCCATGCATATGTAGTGTAGTTCCTTGCTTGCGAGTACTTTGGATGAGTACTCACGGTTGCTTTCTCCCTCCTTTTTCCCCTTTCCTTTCTTTCTGGTTGTCGCAACCAGATGCTGGAGTCCAGGAGCCAGACGCCACCGTCGACGACGACCCCTACTACACCGGAGGTGCCTACTACTACGTGCAGCCCGCTGACGATGACCAGGAGTAGTTCGGGGGGATCCCAGGCAGGAGGCCTGCGCCTCTTTCGATCTGTATCCCAGTTTGTGCTAGCCTTCTTAAGGCAATCTTGTTTAACTTATGTTTGTACTCAGATATTGTTGCTTCCGCTGACTCGTCTATGATCGAGCACTTGTATTCGAGCCCTCGAGGCCCCTGGCTTGTATTATGATGCTTGTATGACTTATTTATGTTTTAGAGTTGTGTTGTGATATCTTCCCGTGAGTCCCTGATCTTGATCGTACACATTTGCGTGCATGATTAGTGTACGATTGAATCGGGGGCGTCACACAAAGTAATAGTCTCAGGGTGATGTTTATCAAAGTATAATTTATATTTGAGCTCCCCTTCGCGACTCTTAACAAGAAAATCATGTGCTATCATACTTTTATAATCTAAATAAGCACGGGGCAGTGCTATTTCTTCTTTCTCCTCATGCCTAATAGGTATTTCTAAATGTTCAGCAAGGCGTGAAGCATAAATGCCTCCAAAGATGGGGCCCTTAGTATGGTTCAGACTTAACCAACTGGCAACAATTCCACCCATACTAACAGAGTTATTGTGGTATAAACCATGGAACAAAATAATAATATCAGGAATACTAAGGTTCCCACAGTTCCCGCGTCCAATCAAGCAACAACTAGCAAATAAGGCAAAGTAGTGTAAAACAAGAAAATGTATGCTAGTGATCCTTGCATCAGAAACCTTCCTGGTTTCTCCCACCGTGATGGTGTTAATAAAAGCTTCTACTTCGTTACGGTGGGGTTCATCCAAGGTGCCCTCAAAGGGTATTCTGCAAACCTCGCAGAATTCAGCTAATGTCATCTCTTTAACAACGTCATATAAATGAAACTCTACTGTTGGAGGTGATTTCTTAGGGAAAAAGTAGAAGTTTTGCACAAAAGTATTTATGAGTAAGAGATACTAATGACGTTGGTCGTGGAGGAAGTCGGTGAGGCCAGCATTCTCAATCAATAAATAGAAATCTTCATAAATCCAGCTCTCCTCAAGAAGTCATCGGAAGGCCATTCACACGGCCGGACCTCCGCGGTGCGAGGCAAATTAAATTTGGGCTTCTGCTCTTCTTCCTTTTGTTTTTCCTTAGAGCTTCGGCTCGACGAGCCCCTCAAAAATTTCTTCATTATTTCTGAAACAATCTGAATTTTTTAGTAACTTCAAATAAAAGTGAACCAACTTCAATAAAATTGATAGCAACAACTCCCACAAGTGCCTCGAGCCTATATAAAGCATTGGAACTACTTGGAGCCATATAAATTTGACATGCAAGCTCAAGAACATGGTCACCTATGCAGCACAAATTTGCAATGAATAAATCACTAGAACAAAAACTAATTGGACCAATGGAGGAGTCACATACCAAGGAACAATCTCCCCAAGCAGTTTTGCGAGAGGTGCTTTGAGCAAGGAGATCGAAAATCACAGCAACGGGGGCTGGAACTCGTGCTTGAGTTGGTTTTTCGTGTTTGTGTGAAGAAGATGAAGAAGATGGGTGCAGGGATAAGTGGAGGAGGGCCACCGTGGGCCCAGGAGGTAGGGGGGCGCGCCCAGGGGGTAGGGCGCGCCCTCCACCCTCGTGGCCAGGTGGCAACTCCCCCTGCGGTAATTTTTGCACAGTAAATCCTCAAATATTCCCGAAAAAATCATATTAAATTGTCATCGCATTCTGAGGACTTTTATTTTCGGGATATTTTTATATTGCACGGATAAGTCAGGAGACAGACAGAAAAATACTATTTTACTTTATTTCTACTAAATAACAGAAAATATAAAGAGAGTACAGAAAGTTGTGCTTCTAGTTTCATCCATCTCGTGATCATCAAAATGAACCCACTAACAAGGTTGATCAAGTCTTGTTAACAAACACATTCCGTATAACCACGAAACCGGAGAAATTTCGAATAATACTAAGTTACCTCAACGGGGATATGAAAATCCCCAACAATAAGAATATCATACTTTTTCCTGACAGTAGGGAGAGGAAATTCAAAACCTCCAAATATAATTGATGGAATTTTTCCAATAGAGTTGATACTATAAACTTGAGGTTGTTTTCTCGGAGAGGACATTGCCTTTGTTGCCATCAATAACAGCCCCTACAGTATTAAGGAAGGGTCTTCCAAGAATAATAGACATACTATCATCCTCAGGAATATCAAGAATAACAAAGTCCATTAAAATAGTAACGTTTGCAACCACAACAGGCACATCCTCACAAATACCGATAGGTATAGCAGTTGATTTATCAGCCATTTGCAAGGATATTTCAGTAGGTGTCAACTTATTCAAGTCAAGTCTACGATATAAAGAGAGAGGCATAACACTGACACCGGCTCCAAGATCACATAAAGCAGTTTTAACATAATTTCTCTTAATGGAGCATGGTATAGTAGGTACTCATGGATCTCCAAGTTTCTTTGGTATTCCACCCTTAAAAGTATAATTAGAAAGCATGGTGGAAATTTCAGCTTCAGGTATCTTTCTTTTATTAGTAATGATATCCTTCATATACTTAGCATACGGATTTGTTTTGAGCACATCAGTTAATCGCATACGCAAAAAGATGGGTCTAATCATTTCAGCAAAGCGCTCAAAATCATCATCATCATTTTTCTTGGATGGTTTCGCAGGAAAAGGCATGGGTTTCTGAACCCATGGTTCCCTTTCTTTACCATGTTTCCTAGCAACAAAATCTCTTTTATCATAACATTGATTCCTTGATTGTGGGTTATCAAGATCAACAGCAGGTTCAACTTCTACATCATTATCATTACTAGGTTGAGCATCAAGATGAACATTATCATTAACATTATCACTAGGTTCATGTTCATCACCTGATTGTGCTTCAGCATCAGAAACAGAGATATCATTCGGATTCTCAGGTGGTTCAGCAATAGGTTCACTAGAAGTTTGCAGAGTCCTACCATTTTTCTTTTTCTTCCTCTTAGAAGAACTAGGTACATCAACATTATTTCTCTGAGAATCTTGCTCGATTCTCTTAGGGTGGCTTTCAAGATACAAAGGTTCCTGAGTCATTCTACCAGTTCTAGTAGCCACTCTAACAACATAATCATTTTTCTTACTATTCATTTCATCAGGCACTTCTTTCTGAGCTTTAAGTACTTGTTCTACTTGAGTGGTAACCATAGAAGCATGTTTGCTAACAAGTTTAAGTTCACCTCTAATATTAGCCATATAACCACCCAAGCGTTTAATCATAAAGATATTCTGTTTTAATTGTCTACCAAAATAAGCATTAAAGTCATCTTGCTTAAACATAAAGTCATCAAACTCATCCAAGCACTGACTAGCAATTTTAGTAGGAGGGACTTCAGCTTTATCATATCTATAGAGAGAATTTACCTTTACTACATGTGTCGGGATATTGGGAGGTTCTTCAGTAAATAAGTAGTTGAGATCATATACTTCTTCAACAAGCGGTAAATTAAGACCATGTATTTCTTCAATAGGAGGTAAATTCTTAACATCTTTAGCTTTAATACCTTTTTCTTTCATAGATTTCTTTGCCTCTTGCATATCTTCGGGACTGAGAAATAGAACACCTCTCTTCTTCGGAGTTGGTTTAGGAATAGGTTCAGTAATTGGCTCTGGAGTTGGCTGATACGTCTCCAACGTATCTATAATTTTTGATTGCTCCATGCTACTTTATCTACTGTTTTAGGCAATATTGGGCTTTATTATCCACTTTTATATTATTTTTGGGACTAACCTATTAACCGAAGGCCCAGCCCAGATTTGCTGTTTTATGCCTATTTCAGTGTTTCGAGGAAAAGGAATATCAGACGGAGTCAAAACGGAACGAAATCAACTGGAGAAGTTATTTTTGGAAGGAAACCCACCTGGTGGACTTGGACTCCACGTCAGAAGATACGAGAGGTGCTCATGAGGGTGGGGGCGCGCCCACCCCCCTGGACGCACCCCCCTGCCTCGTGGGGCCCCCGTAGCTCCACCGACGTACCCCCTGCACCCATATATACTCACGTACCCTAAAACTTCCAGAACAGAAGATAGATCGGGAGTTCCGCCGCCGCAAGCCTCTATAGCCACCAAAAACCAATCGGGACCCTGTTTCGGCACCCTGCAGGAGGGGGATCTCATCACCGGTGGCCATCTTCATCATCCCGGCGCTATCCATGACGAGGAGGGAGTAATTCACCCTCGGGGCTGAGGGTATGTACCAGTAGCTATGTGTTTGATCTCTCTCTCGTGTTCCTCTATGGCACGATCTTGATGTATCCCGAGCTTTGCTATTGTAGTTGGATCTTATGATGTTTCTCCCCCTCTACTCTCTTGTGATGAATTGAGTTTCCCCTTTGAAGTTTTCTTATCGGATTGAGTCTTTATGAGAACACTTGATGTATGTCTTGCCGTGATTATCTGTGGTGACAATGGGATATCATGTGCCACTTGATGTATGTTTTGGTGATCAACTTGCGGGTTTTGTGACACTTGGGAACCTATGCATAGGGGTTGGCACACGTTCTTGACTCTCCGGTAGTAGCTTTGGGGCACTCTTTGAAGTACTTTTATGTTGGTTGGATGAATCTGAGATTGTGTGATGCATATCGTATAATCATGCCCACGGATACTTGAGGTGACAATGGAGTATCTAGGTGACATTAGGGTTTTGGTTGATTTGTATCTTAAGGTGTTATTCTAGTACGAACTCTTTTATAGATCGATCTGAAAGAATAGCTTTGTGGTGGTTTCGTACCCGACCATAATCTCTATGTTTGTTCTCCGCTATTAGTGGCTTTGGAGTGACTCTTTGTTGCATGTTGGGGGCTTGTTATATGATCTATCTATGTTATTATTGTTGAGAGAACTTGCACTAGTGAAAGTATGAACCCTAGGCCTTGTTTCCTATCATTGCAATACCGTTTACGCTCACTTCTACCGCTTGTTACCTTGCTGTTTTTATATTTTCAGATTACAAAAACCTATATCTACTATCTATTTTGCACTTGTATCACCATCTCTTCGCTGAACTAGTGCACCTATACAATTTACCATTGTACTGGGTGTGTTGGGGACACAAGAGAAGTTTTGTTATCTGGTTGCAGGGTTGTTTAAGAGAGATCATCTTCATCCTACGCCTCCTACGGATTGATAAACCTTAGGTCATCCACTTGAGGGAAATTTGCTACTATCCTACAAACCTGTGCACTTGCAGGCCCAACAACGTCTACAAGAAGAAGGTTGTGTAGTAGACATCAAGCTCTTTTCTGGCGCCGTTGCCGGGGAGGTGAGTGCTTGAAGGTATATCTTTAGATCTTGCAATCGAGTCTTTTTGTTTCTTGTTTTAGCACTAGTTAGTCTATAAAAGAAAATTACAAAAAAATGGAGTTAAGTTTGTCTCAAACGCTTCACCTTTTTAATATCTTTCGTGAAAATGATGGGAAGCAAAATTGTGCTCAAGTGCTAGAATAAGAATTACATAGAATGCTTGGCATGAAATATGTGAATGATGAGCATGATTGCAATGTTCTTAGTATGAATTCCTTGAATATCCATGATGCTAATGATATGCAAAGACACAAGCTTGGGGAAGCTATGTTTTATGAAGATGATATTTTTGTCCCCCAAGCTTTGATGAGCAAATTTACTATGATGAAAGCATGCCTCCTATCTATGATGATTATTGTGATGATACGTATGCCAGAAAAAAGAAGTTTGCTTATGAGGAGAGTAGTAAATTTTCTATGCTTGTAGATCATGAAAAGAATGCTTTAGGTGCTGGTTATATTGTTGAATTCATTCATGATGCTACTGAAAACTATTATGAGGGAGGAATATATGCTTGTA
Source organism: Triticum dicoccoides (assembly GCF_002162155.2). NCBI lineage: Eukaryota > Viridiplantae > Streptophyta > Magnoliopsida > Poales > Poaceae > Triticum > Triticum dicoccoides. The sequence goes on along the minus strand of NC_041381.1, from coordinate 238,729,503 downwards.
GGAATTGCAATAATGTCAGGTTTCCTCTCTATGTGCTTAAAATCTTGAAGTTATGTTTGTTTTACCTTAATATGCAAGTTGATTATTGCTCCCCTAAGTTGTTTTCTCACAAAATACCTATGCATAGGAAGTGGGTTAGGCTTAAATGTGCTAGTTATATGCTTCATGATGCTCCCGTTATGTTTCAATTCTTATCTTTTATGTGAGCATCATTGTCATCATCATGCCTAGCTAAAAAGCCATTAAAGAAAAGCGCTTGTTGGGAGACAACACAATATTTACCCTTACTGTTTTTGTGTGTCCACATGATTATGCTACTGTAGTAATCATGTTTTATAGCTTTTGTTTCAATAAAGTGCCAAGTAGAACCTTTGGGAAGACTTGGGTGAAGTTTATGCGATCTTGCTGTGAAAAACAGAAACTTTAGCGCTCACGAGTTTAGCTGCCATTTTTACTGGAGAGTGATTTTAGGTTGATTCTTTTTGCAGATTATTAATAGACAAATTGCTCAGGTCCAGCAATTTATTTCATAATTTTTGGGGTTCCAGAAGTATACTTTTGATACAAATTACTACAGACTGTTCTGTTTTTGACAGATTCTGTTTTCTATGTGTTGTTTGCTTATTTTGATGCATCTATGGCTAGTATTAAGTGGTATGAACCATATAGAAGTTAGAATACAATAGATATTACACCAATATGAATTTAGAATGAGTTCATTACAGTACCTAAGTGGTGGTTTTATTTTCTTATACTAACAGAGCTTACGAGTTTTGTTTTGAGTTTTGTGTGGTTGAAGTTTTCAAGTTTTGGGTAAAGATTCGATGAACTATGGAATAAGGAGTGGAAAGAGCCTAAGCTTGGGGATGCCCAAGGCACCCCAAGGTAATATTCAAGGATAACCAAGCGTCTAAGCTTGAGGATGCCCCGGAAGGCATCCCCTCTTTCGTCTTTGTTCATCGGTAACTTTACTTGGAGCTATATTTTTATTCACCACATGATATGTGTTTTCCTTGGAGCGTCATTTTCTCTTGTTAGTATGTAACATCCCAAATTTTCAATTTGGAATGTTATACTTAGATCATCATTGCATAGCATATTTTGTTGCATTGTTGGCTCGATCCTAGAAATTCTACGCAACTCAAGTACCCACGGAGAGAGTTGGGGATTTCGTTATTTTCATCTTTGAGTTTTCTCAAATTTTGAAAATAGGATCATTTGATTTTATTTATTTTATCTTCAATTATTTCTACTACCAAAATTCCAGAGAGGGAATAAAATGACATTCCCAAAATAAAGAAATAACGAAGATTTAATAAAAAAATCAAAAAAGATTTATTTTGGAGTTTTTTCGCCTTTTTTATTTGAATTTAGGAAAAATGCGCGTTTTTCAAAATTTTATTTAGGCCCCAAATAAATGTTCGTATTGTCCGGCTTGATTTTAGAAGCCGGGGAAAATTTATTTCGGGATTTTTGGAGTCCGTTTAGTATTTCTTTCGTTTGATTTTCTGTGCATAAGTATTTAAAAAAACGCGAACCGACCTTGGGCCGTGCCCGAGCGGGACTCCGCCCGGGGGCGCCTTTCAATAGCCGCCGCCCCGAGCCCCAGGCCCGTCAGCCGCCGCCGCCCGAGCCCACCCGCGCCCCGCCGCCGGCCCACACCCCGCCCCAAACCCTAACCCTAGATCCGCGCCGCCGCCGCCGCCAGATCCGCCGCCGCCGCCGGAGCCGCCGACGGACCCCGCCGCCACCGCCGCCGACCCCGCCGCCAAGGTTCGCCACTGCCTCGTTTTGCGTGCTGCCGTTTTTTTTAAAACCGAACGGTTTTCTTCGGGTTTTTTTTCGGTTCGGTTAAATAGCGAGCGTTCGCTCATTCGTTCGCTTTAACGAACGTGTTCGTCAGATTAGGTTAGTTAACGAACATTCATTCGTTAACCTGTTCGTCGTTTTTCTTTTTCTCGGATTTAATCCATGATTTTTCTGATCGCGATTCCTGATCCGATTTTCGTTTTAGTATAACTTTTCGCTCGTTTATCGGAATCAGGCGATTCAAGCGCCTGGAGTTTCGTCTCGAAACCCTCTTTCCGAATAATCAACTTAAACAAGTTTTTGCTTCTGTAAAAATTGACTTAGATCCAGATTAATAAAACGAAGTTGTTTTCTTTCGCCGTTTGATTTCCGTTGCTTTGTTTGATTTGATTCTTTTTGCAAACCGGAGTTCTTAAGTTGAACTTTCTGGTTAGATCTTTTATTCGAGTTTTACCTGTGCATTAGATGAGTACTTAATGTATGCTTGTTTGTTTGTCTGCGATAGAATACCCGGAGTGCGCCGCCTGTTACTTCGAGTCTCTAGGTTTCGCGGATCATCAGCAAGGCAAGTAACACTTTGATCATACTTTTTCTCATACCCAGTTTTTATGCATTAGATCAATCCCCAAACATTGCATGATTAGGATCTAATTAAATTGTGGGTTATGGGAAGTAGTTGAGGTAGTACCTATTACCTGTTTTATTTTCAAACCCCTGGGAGTTACTTCTACGTTTGCTTATTATGCCATGCTATGCTAGTAGACGTGGATTGGGTGAGTGTATCCATGACAGATGTGAGTTTGTTAATTAATGGTTTATTTAAGGTGGCAACTTAAACACACATCAGGGTGGATTGAGGCACCTGGTTTCCAGGACTTGCTGTTTTTCCTCGGACCGCCACCCAGTCTCAAAGGGATCATGAGATTATTCAAACTAGAAACTTCCGTGTGCAGCCACATGCTATTATGGGCTCTAGCATAGTTGACTAAGTGGTGTGAACTCTTACAGGGTGGACTAGCAGATGTAGGGGATGTAGATTGGTACGGTCTACCCTTTATGTAAGCTGCGAGCGCTTCTGAAAGACTCTGTCTCGGTCATCCGTTTCTCAAACACCATGTAGTGCGAGAAACCAAACGGAGGCGATCGAGTCATGTGGGGAAAAGTGCGCAAACCTCTGCAGAGTGTAACAACCTAATCATGGTTAGTCGTGTCCCCGGTTATGGACATCTTGAGTATCTAGTACTTGGATATCATATGAATCTCATCATTGTTACTTCTAATTAATATTGTTGAGATATTAATGAGTACTTTTAATTGGGATTGAGAATGTTGTCAACCATTCTCAATGTTTAACAACCACCATGATAGTTAAATGAATTTATTCCTTTGCAGTAGAGAAAAATTGGCTTTACGCAAAACTGTAACCATAGAGCTTTTCCACCAGCCAAATATGCATGTAGTATAGCTTATTACATCATGTTTCCTCTACGTGTTACATTGCCAGCATATTCCATGTGCTGACCCGTTTTCGGGCTGCAACGTTTCATGTTGCAGACTTTTCAGACGACGAGTAAGGTGCTTAGGTCGTGGTTCTATACTTAGTGATGCCGTTGGAGTTGATGGACTCACTTATTCTTCCAAGCCTTCCGCTGTTATCGTATTTAGATGGCCTTAAGCCATACTTATTTCAATAAGTTCTCTCTTGAGACATTCGATGTAATAAGTGTGTGATTGCTACTCTGTTATAAATCCTCTGGGTACTATGTGGTGTGAGCATTACTGATCCAGGGATGACACTGAGCACAGAGATCAGACTATTTGAGGTCTGGTCGCTACAAAGGTGGTATCAGAGCACACGCTGACTGTAGGACACGGCCACTAAGCTAAAGCCCTAGATCACTACTCTTTCTTCTCATTTCTGACTCCTCATCTTTTCTATTCTTTAGGATGGCGGATGCAAGGATCAAGTTCACACAATCGGATGAAAACTCACCTTTTGGATATCACTTGAAGGAAGTCACTAGATACCTGAACATAGGAGTACCAAGCTTCACCAGGACCTTCAACGCCACTTTACCCGAAGAGGAGCGCTGGATGATTCAAGTCTACATTCCAGGAAGGACATTTGCACCAGTCACGGAGCCCATAGAGTTTTCTTTTGATACACCAACATGGGGCCTAGGAAAGAGCATGGCAGCTCACATCGCCATGGGACGAATTGGAGAAGTTTACCACAACGACCTCAAGAATACTATCTATCAGATTTGTGGGCGCCGAGATGAGCATTGGGAGATGATCAACACCAGGAAGGACCGCTTAATTGCAGCTTATATCCAGGAATTAAACCAACACATCCGACGCCAGGAGAATCAGATGTGCGCAGATATGGAAGATCTGCAGAAGGCTATGACTAAGATCAAGGAGCTAGAAGAGGAATTCAAGGCTACACGTAAAGACTATATGGAAGAAATCGTCGCTCTAGTAAGACAGAACGGCGACCTTAAGGAGAAGATTGGAGTATTCATGGGAGGTTCAGCACCCAGAGGAGAAGAGGATGAACCTACTTGTCCAGATAGTTATATCATCATCGACGACACCGACTCGGATCCCGACGATAGTGATGATGACTATGTTGATGAAGCTGGAGCAGATATCATGGAATCTTCATCGGAGCAGTTTTTCTAGTTGACCACCATAACAGTAGTAGACATTTTCACCATTTAATTAGTTTTAGTCCAAGCACTTTTGTAACGATAGTTAGACCGTTGTATGCCCTTGTTTGAATTGATTGGAGTGATATTGTGTGCTTTTGTCTCATGGGCATATGGGTAGTGTTATCTCACTAGACCTCATTCTATTCTTAACTCTCCTCTCCTCTTTAAAACCCTCAGATGCCTCCGAGACGTGACCCTGAATTTGTTTTCCCGCCAGAGATCACTCAGTTGATTCAGCAGCAGAATGCCTTGATTCAAACATTGGTACAGAACCAAGGCAACAACAACAACAACCCACCACCACCACCACCTGTTGACCATCTGACACGTTTCTTAAGGCTGAATCCGCCGGTGTTTTCCAGTGGCACTGAGCCGATAGTAGCAGATCATTGGCTCCGTAAGATACGAAGGGAATTGACCACTGCAGGATGTACAGATGGAGAAAAGGTGAAGTTTGCCGCACATCAGCTTGACGGACCCGCAGCAGCATGGTGGGAGAATTTTACAGCCACTTACCCTGTAGACACTGTCACATGGAATCAGTTTCAGCAAGCTTTCCATACTGCCCATGTTTCGGCAGGAGCTATGGCCATGAAGAAGCGTGAGTTTCGCAACTTACGCCAAGGAGGACGGACAGTTGGCCAGTATGTGGATGATTTCAGTAAGCTAGCACGTTATGCCCCAGATGACGTTGCTACGGATGCAGCTAAGCAGGAGAAGTTTCTAGAAGGACTGAATGATGAGCTGAGCAGGCAGTTGATGGTAGCCACATTCAATAACTACCAGGAGTTAGTAGATCATGCTCTTATGATTGAGGGAAAGCAGCAGTAGATTGAAAATCGTAAGAGGAAGTATGGACAGGGGAAGCATAATTCTGGAGCTCAGCAGAAGCTACGCTTTACCCCGAAGTCGGGAGGACAGTTTCAGCATACTCACGGAGGAGGCAGCTCGCACAATCATAATGGCACAAAGAATGGAAACGGGAATGGAGGAAGCAATGGACAAAACCGCACCAACCCGTCAACACCATCCAAGGTAGACCTGAGCCATATCACTTGTTATAAGTGCCATAAGACTGGGCATTATGCAAATGATTGCCCAGAAGCCCAAAATGGTAATGGCAATGGAAGCTCAGGAAAGAAGTCGAACCCTTTCAACAGGGGACAAGTGAACCACGTTACCGTGGAGGAGGTTGAAGCCCAGCCAGACGCAGTAATAGGTAAGTTTTTGGTTAAGGCATTTACTGCAGTTGTTCTTTTTGATACTGGTGCATCGCATTCATACATATCAAGGGGATTTGTGGATAAATATAAACTACCAACCCAAGCCCTTAGGTCACCCATGCTAGTAACCTCACCCGGAGCAGAGTATATGGCTAGTATATGGTGTGATCGACTGCCATTAAGGATTGGACACCATGTATTTCCCTCGGACCTAATAGTTCTGGAATCGCAAGGTTTGGATGTGATATTAGGCATGGATTGGTTATCGAAGTATGGAGGGAATATAGATTGCGCCAGTAAGTCGATTTTGCTTACCACCCCTGAAGGAAGGAGAATCAAGTATGTATCACGGCATGAGCCGAGAAGAGCACATGTAAATTCCTTATCAGGAGTTGTGCAGGAGGAAGTACCAGTGGTAAGGGATTTCCCCGATGTATTTCCAGAAGAGTTGCCAGGCATGCCACCGGATAGAGACATTGAGTTCTTAATTGAACTACTGCCAGGCACTGGGCCGATATCCAAGAGACCGTAGAGGATGCCAGCCCAAGATTTGGAGGAAATTAAGAAGCAGATTAAGGAGTTGTTGGACAAAGGTTTTATTCGCCCAAGTTTTTCGCCTTGGGGATCGCCAGTACTCCTAGTGGAGAAGAAGGATGGATCATTAAGAATGGTTGTGGATTATCGCGGATTGAATGAAGTAACAATCAAGAACAAGTACCCACTACCGATGATCAACGATCTGTTTGATCGGTTGCAAGGAGCTAAGGTGTTTTCCAAGATCGATTTGCGATCAGGGTACCATTAGTTGAAGATTCGAGAGCAGGATATACCTAAGACGGCTTTTACCACCAGGTACGGGCTGTATGAGTATACCATTATGTCATTTGGTCTGACTAACGCCCCAGCCTATTTTATGAACATGATAAACAAGGTATTTATGGAGTTTTTGGATAAGTTCGTCGTGGTGTTCATTGATGATATTTTGGTTTACTCGAAGAATAAAGAGGAACATAAGGAGCACTTGAGTTTGGTACTCGAGAAGCTAAGAGAACATCAGCTATATGCCAAGTTCAGCAAGTGTGAGTTTTGGCTGAAGGAAGTTGGATTTCTCGGACATGTTATATCCGGAGAAGGTATAGCAGTAGACCCCACTAAAGTTGCCACTGTGACAAACTGGGAAGCACCAACAACAGTTGGAGAGATCAGGAGTTTCCTTGGACTCGCAGGATACTACCAGAGATCTATTGAAAATTTCTCGAAGATTGCGAAGCCTATGACAGAATTGTTGAAGAAGGACACCAAGTTCATTTGGACTGAGGAGGGTGAGGCTAGTTTCCAAGAATTGAAGAAACGTTTGGTTACCTCACCGGTATTAATTCTGCCAGATCAGACCAAGGATTATGAAGTGTATTGCGACGCTTCACGTCGAGGACTTGGAGCAGTGCTTATGCAGGAGGGAAGAGTTGTTTCGTATGCTTCACGACAGCTTAAGCCTCATGAGATGAATTATGCTACTCATGATTTGGAGTTAGCAGCCGTAGTGCACGCTTTGAAAACGTGGAGACATTTCCTCATTGGGAATCATTGTGAGGTGTACACGGATCACAAGAGTTTGAAGTACATTTTCATGCAGAAGGAATTAAACCTCAGACAGAGGAGATGGTTGGAACTTATTAAAGATTATGATATGAGGTTGCATTATCATCCCGGAAAGGCTAACATTGTAGCAGACGCATTGAGCCGCAAGAGCCATGTCAACACCCTAATGACCGGAGGTTTACCAAAAGAATTAGCAGAGGAATTCCGGGAGCTATGTTTGGAAATAGTTCCGAGAGGCTTTGTAGCAGCATTGGAGATTCAGTCTACTATGATGGATAAAATCAGAGAAGCTCAAAAGACAGATAAGGAACTTGCTTCCATTAAGGAAAGGATGAGCAAGGGAAAAGATAAAGGATTTCGTGAGGATGAGCACGATACCTTATGGTTTGAGGACCGCGTTTACGTGCCAAGTGATCCGAAGATTCGGAAGTTGATTTTGCAAGAGGCACATGATTCAACATATTCGATTCACCCAGGAAATACCAAGATGTATTTAGATTTGAAGGAAACTTTCTGGTGGACTGGAATGAATAAGGATATTGTAGAGTATGTAGCAGTTTGTGATGTATGTCAGAGGGTGAAGGCAGAACATCAGAAGCGAGCAGGATTGTTACAGCCATTGCCTACACCCGAATGGAAGTGGGATAAATTAGGTATGGATTTCATCACGGGATTGCCCAGGACCCGTTCAGGCTATGACTCGATTTGGGTTGTAGTCGATCGTTTGACGAAGGTAGCTCATTTCATTCCAGTAAAGACCACCTACAGCAGTGCCAAATTGGCTAAGATATACATGACAAGGATTGTATGTTTGCATGGAGTTCCGAGGAGTATCGTATCAGATAGAGGAACCCAATTCACCTCAAAGTTCTGGAAACAGTTGCACGAAACATTGGGAACCAGGCTTGAGTTTAGCACAGCTTTCCACCCACAGACAGATGGACAGACCGAGAGAGTCAATCAGATTTTGGAGGATATGCTTAGAGCTTGTGCCTTGGAGTATGGATCAAGTTGGGATGACAACTTGCCATATGCGGAGTTTTCTTACAACAACAGTTATCAATCCAGTTTGAAAATGGCCCCTTTCGAAGCCTTGTACGGAAGGAGGTGCAGAACCCCGTTGTTGTGGGATGAAGTTGGAGACCGCCAGTTGTTTGGACCAGATTTAATTAAGGAGTCTGAGCAGAAAGTAAAGTTGATTCGCGATAGGCTCAAGGTAGCCCAGTCAAGGCAGAAGAGCTATGCAGATTCAAAACGCAAGGAGATAGAATATGAAGTCGGAGACAGAGTTTATCTTCGAGTATCTCTGCTTCAAGGAGTTAAGCATTTTGGAGTTAAAGGAAAGTTAGCGCCACGTTTTGTGGGACCATACAAAGTTTTGGAACACGTGGGAGAAGTAGCGTACAAGTTGGAATTACCCGAGGGATTGTCAGGTGTTCACGATGTGTTCCATGTTTCTCAGTTGATGAAGTGTCATGCAGAGATGGCTGATATACCACAGAGAGATACAATGCCACTGGAAGCACTTCAGTTGAATGATGATTTGACCTATGAAGAGAAACCAGTTAAGATTCTGGAATATGCCAGCCGAGTTACCCGCAGTAAGGTTATCAAGTTTTGCAAAGTTCAGTGGAGCCACCACACCGAGGAAGAAGCCACCTGGGAGCGGGAGGGAGAGCTGCTCAAGGCCCACCCTCACCTATTTGCTAGCCAACCCGAATCTCGAGGGCGAGATTCATCTTAAGGGGGGTAGGTTTGTAACATCCCAAATTTTCAATTTGGAATGTTATACTTAGATCATCATTGCATAGCATATTTTGTTGCATTGTTGGCTCGATCCTACAAATTCTACGCAACTCAAGGACCCACGGAGAGAGTTGGGGATTTCGTTATTTTCATATTTGAGTTTTTTCAAATTTTGAAAATAGGATCATTTGATTTTATTTATTTTATCTTCAATTATTTCTACTACCAAAATTTCAGAGAGGGAATAAAAATGACTTTCCCAAAATAAAGAAATGATGAAGATTTAATAAAAAATCAAATAAGATTTATTTTGGAGTTTTTTCACCTTTTTTATTTGAATTTAGGAAAAATGCGTGTTTTTCAAAATTGCATTTAGGCCCCAAATAAATGTCCATCTTGTCCGGCTTGATTTTAGAAGCCGGGGAAAATTTATTTCGGGATTTTTGGAGTCCGTTTAGTATTTCTTTCGTTTGATTTTCTGCGCGTAATTATTAAGAAAACGTGAACCGACCTTGGGTCGTGCCCGAGCGGGACTCCGCCCGGGGGCGCCTTTAAATAGCCGCCACCCCGAGCCCCAGGCCCGTCAGCCGCCGCCGCCCGAGCCCACCCGCGCCCCGCCGCCGGCCCACACCCCGCCCCAAACCCTGAACCTAGATCCGCGCTGCCGCCGCCAGCCGCCGCCGCC
>NC_041381.1:238699206-238719290 GCF_002162155.2 Triticum dicoccoides | reverse complement strand
CGCCGACCCTGTCGACCCCGCCGCCGAGGTTCGTCGCCGCCTCGTTTTGCGTGCCGCCATTTTTTTTAAACCGAACGATTTTCTTCGGGTTTTTTTCCGGTTCGGTTAAATAGCGATCGTTCGCTCGTTCGTTCGCTTTAACGAACGTGTTCGTCAGATTAGGTTAGTTAATGAACATTCGTTCGTTAACCTGTTCGTCGTTTTTCTTTTTCTCGGATTTAATCCGCGATTTTTCTGATCGCGGTTCCTGATCCGATTTTCGTTTTAGTATAACTTTTCGCTCGTTTATCGGAATCAGGCGATTCAAGCGCCTAGAGTTTCGTCTCGAAACCCTCTTTCCGAATAATCAACTTAAACAAGTTTTTGCTTCCATAAAAATTGACTTAGATCCAGATTAGTAAAACGAAGCTGTTTTTTCGTCGTTTGATTTCCATTGCTTTGTTTGATTTGATTCTTTTTGCAAACCGGAGTTCTTAAGTTGAACTTTCTGTTTAGATCTTTTATTCGAGTTTTACTTGTGCATTAGATGAGTACTTAATGTATGCTTGTTTGTTTGTCTGCGATAGAATACCCGGAGTGCGCCGCCCATTACTTCGAGTCTCTAGGTTTCGCGGATCATCAGCAAGGCAAGTAACACTTTGATCATACTTTTTCTCATACCCAGTTTTTATGCATTAGATCAATCCCCAAACATTGCATGATTAGGATCTAATTAAATTGTGGGTTATGGGAAGTAGTTGAGGTAGTACCTATTACATGTTTTATTTTCAAACCCCTGGGAGTTACTTCTACGTTTGCTTATTATGCCATGCTATGCTAGTAGACGTGGATTGGGTGAGTGTATCCATGACAGATGTGAGTTTGTTAATTAATGGTTTATTTAAGATGGCAACTTAAACACACATCTGGGTGGATTGAGGCACCTGGTTTCCAGGACTTGCCTGTTTTTCTTCGGACCGCCCCCCAGGCTCAAAGGGATCATGAGATTATTCAAACTAGAAACTTCCGTGTGCAGCCACATGCTATTATGGGCTCTAGCATAGTTGACTAAGTCGTGCGAACTCTTACAGGGTGGACTAGTAGATGTAGGGGATGTAGGTTGGTACGGTCTACCCTTTACGTAAGGTGCGAGCGCTTCTGAAAGACTATGTCTCGGTCATCCGTTTCTCAAACACCATGTAGTGCGAGAAACCAAACGGAGGCAATCGAGTCATGTGGGGAAAAGTGCGCAAACCTCTGCAGAGTGTAACAACCTAATCATGGTTAGCCATGTCCCCGGTTATGGACATCTTAAGTATCTAGTACTTGAATATCATATGAATCTCATCATTGTTACTTCTAATTAATATTGTTGGGATATTAATGAGTACTTTTAATTGGGATTGAGAATGCTGTCAACCATTCTCAATGTTTAACAACCACCATGATAGTTAAATGAATTTATTCCTTTGCAGTAGGGAAAAATTGGCTTTACGCAAAACTATAACCATAGAGCTTTTCCACCAGCCAAATATGCATGTAGTATAGCTTATTACATCATGTTTCCTCTATGTGTTACATTGCCAGCATATTCCATGTGCTGACCCGTTTTCGGGCTGCAAGGTTTCATGTTGCAGACTTTTCAAACGACGAGTAAGGTGCTTAGGTCGTGGTTCTATACTCAGTGATGCCGTTGGAGTTGATGGATTCGCTTATTCTTCCAAGCCTTCCGCTGTTATCGTATTTAGATGGCCTTAAGCCATACTTATTTCAATAAGTTCTCTCTTGAGATATTCGATGTAATAAGTGTGTGATTGCTACTCTGTTATAAATCCTTCGAGTACTGTGTGGTGTCAGCATTACTGATCCAGGGATGACACTGAGCACAGAGATCAGACTGTTTGAGGTCTGGCCGCTACATAGTATTTGCTTGCTGTTGTTTAGATCAATGTTTTGCATCTTTAGTTTCAATAAAGAAGTCAAGAATAGCCTTTGCCATGCTTATTTTGCTAGTATACATGTTGCTGTTTGAAAACAGGAAGTTTACCGCTGTTGCAAAAATTCCCTAGAAAAGTCAGAGAGTCGTATAATGTTGAATCTTTTTGCATATTGACCTGTGATAAATTTATTACAGTGGGAATTTTAGTTCATAATTTTTGGAGTTACGGAAGTATGATGACTCTTGCATTCTTTACAGACTGTACTGTTTTGGCAGATTGCTGTTATGTTTGCATTGTTTGCATATGTTTGCTTGCTTAATGATTCTATTTGAGGATGGGAGTATTAAATATGCATAGGCATTTAGTATGAAATGTTGAATAATAATTTAAGTGATTTGTTACAGTAGAATATGATAAGGTTTTGCATTGGTTTATACTAACCTATCTCACGAGTTCTTGTTGAGTTTGTTGTGAATGAAGCTTTTGATAAAAAGAGAAACCATGATATGAGAGGAATTAAGGAGACACAAAAGCTCAAGCTTGGGGATGCCCAAGGCACCCCAAGATAATATTTCAAGAAGTCTCAAGCATCTAAGCTTGGGGATGCCCCGGTAGGCATCCCACCTTTCTTCTTCAACAACTATCGGTTAGTATCGGTTGAGCCTAAGTTTTTTTGCTTCTTCACATGAGTTGTGCTATCCTTGCAATATAGTTTTCTTTAGCTTTGCTTCCTGTTTGAATAAAATATCAAGATCTGAAATTATTAAATTAGAGAGAGTCTTCGCATAGTTGCATAATTATTTAGCTACTCATTGATCTTCACTTATATCTTTCGGAGTAGTTTTTGTCATATGCTCTAGTGCTTCACTTATATATTTTAGAGCACGGTGGTGGATTTGTTTTAAAGAAACTTTTGATCTCTCATGCTTCACTTAGATTATTTTGAGAGTCATTAATAGCATGGTAATTCGCTTAATGTTAATATACTTGGTGTTCAAGATAGGTGAAACTTTCTTTTGAGTGAATTGAATACTAAGATAAGTTTGATGCTTGATAATTGTTTTGAGATATGGAGGTGATAATATCAAAGTCATGCTAGTTGGGTGATTATGAATTTGAGAAATACTTGTGTTGAAGTTTGCAAGTCCCGTAGCATGCACGTATGGTTAAAGTTGTGTAACAAAATTGAAACATGAAGTGTACCTGGCTTGTGCATCCTTATGAGTGGCGGTCGGGGACGAGCGATGGTCTTTTCCTACCAATCTATCCCCCTAGGAGCATGTGTGTAGTACTTGATTTTTGATGACTTTTAAATTTTTGCAGTAAGTATATGAGTTCTTTTGACTAATGTTGAGTCCATGGATTATATGCACTCTCACCTTTCCGCCTTTGCTAGCCTCTTCGGTACCGTGCATTGCCCTTTCTCACCTTGAGAGTTGGTGCAAACTTCGCCGGTGCATCCAAACCCCGTGATACGATACGCTCTATCACACATAAACCTCTTTATATCTTCCTCAAAATAGCCACCGTACCTTGGCATTTCCATAGCCATTCCGAGATATATTGCCATGCAACTTCCACCATCATCATCATGACATACATTACTTTTGTCATATTGCCATTGCATGATCATGTAGTTGACATTGTATTTGTGGCAAAGCCACCATGCATTATTTTTCATACATGTCACTCTTGATTCATTGCACCATCCCGGTACATCGCCGGAGGCATTCATATAGAGTCATATCTTGTTCTAGTTTTGAGTTGTAATCCTTATGTTGTAATCAATAGAAGTGTGATGATCATCATTATTAGAGCATTGCCCAAAAAAAGAAAGAGAAAGGCCAAAAAAAAGAAAGGCCCCAAAAAAAGGCCAGAAGAAAAAAAGAAAGGCCCAAAAAATTTTTAAAAGGGCAATGCTACTATCTCTTTTTCCGCACTTGTGCTTCAAAGTAGCACCTTGTTCTTCATGTAGTGAGTCTCATATATTGTGCTTCAAAGTAGCACCTTGTTCTTCATGTAGTGAGTCTCATAAGTTGTCTTTTTATACTAGTGAGAATTTTTCATTATAGAACTTGGCTTGTATATTCCTACGATGGGCTTCCTTAAATGCCCTAGGTCTTCGTGAGCAAGCGAGTTGGATGCACACCCACTAGTTTTCTTTTGTTGAGCATTCATAGCTCTAGTGCATCCGGTGCATGGCAATCCCTACTCCTCATGTTGACATCAATTGATAGGCATCTCCATAGCCCGTTGATTAGCCTCGTCAATGTGAGACTTTCTCCTTTTTTGTCTTCTCCACACAATCCCCATCATCATATTCTATTCCACCCATAGTGCTATATCCATGGCTCACGCTCATGTATTGCGTGAAGGTTGAAAAAGTTTGAGATTATTTAAGTATGAAAAAATTGCTTGGCTTGTCATCGGGGCTATAGAAGTTGGGGACATCTTTGTGTGACAAAAATGAAGCATAGCCTAACTATATGATTTTGTAGGGATGAACTTTCTTTTGCCATGTTATTTTGAGAAGACATGATTGCTTTGATTAGTATGCTTGAAGTATTATTTTTTTTTGTCAATATGAACTTTTGTCTTGAATCTTTCGGATCTGAATATTCATATCACAATTAAGAAGATTTACATTGAAATTATGCCAAAGTATCACTCCACATCAAAAATTCTTTTTTATCATTTACCTACTCAAGGACGAGCAGGAATTAAGCTTGGGGATGCTTGATATGTCTCCAACGTATCTATAATTTTTGATTGCTCCATGCTACTTTATCTACTGTTTTAGGCAATATTGGGCTTTATTATCCACTTTTATATTATTTTTGGGACTAACCTATTAACCGGAGGCCCAACCCAGATTTGCTGTTTTATGCCTATTTCAGTGTTTCGAGGAAAAGGAATATCAGACGGAGTCAAAACGGAACGAAATCAACTAGAGAAGTTATTTTTGGAAGGAAACCCACCTGGTGGACTTGGACTCCACGTCAGAAGATACGGGAGGTGCTCACGAGGGTGGGGGGCACGCCCACCCACCCCTGGGCGCGCCCCCTGCCTCATGGGGCCCCCATAGCTCCACCAACATACCCCCTGCACCCATATATACTCACGTACCCTAAAACTTCCAGAACAAAAGATAGATCGGGAGTTCCGCCACCGCAAGCCTCTGTAGCCACCAAAAACCAATCGGGACCCTGTAACAGCACCTTGCCGGAGGGGGATCCCATCACCGGTGGCCATCTTCATCATCCCGGCGCTATCCATGACGAGGAGGGAGTAGTTCACCCTCGGGGCTGAGGGTATGTACCAGTAGCTATGTGTTTGATCTCTCTCTCTCATGTTCCTCTATGGCACGATCTTGATGTATCCCGAGCTTTGCAATTGTAGTTGGATCTTATGATGTTTCTCCCCCTCTAATCTCTTGTGATGAATTGAGTTTCCCCTTTGAAGTTTTCTTATCGGATTGAGTCTTTATGAGAACACTTGATGTATGTCTTGCCGTGATTATCTGTGGTGACAATGGGATATCATGTGCCACTTGATGTATGTTTTGGTGATCAACTTGCGGGTTTCGTGACACTTGGGAACCTATGCATAGGGGTTGGCACACGTTCTTGACTCTCCGGTAGTAGCTTTGGGGCACTCTTTGAAGTACTTTTATGTTGGTTGGATGAATCTAAGATTGTGTGATGCATATCATATAATCATGCCCACGGATACTTGAGGTGACAATGGAGTATCTAGGTGACATTAGGGTTTTGGTTGATTTGTATCTTAAGGTGTTATTCTAGTACGAACTCTTTTATAGATCGATCCGAAAGAATAGCTTTGTGGTGGTTTTGTACCCGACCATAATCTCTACGTTTGTTCTCTGCTATTAGTGGCTTTGGAGTGACTCTTTGTTGCATGTTGGGGGCTTGTTATATGATCTATCTATGTTATTATTGTTGAGAGAACTTGCACTAGTGAAAGTATGAACCCTAGGCCTTGTTTCCTATCATTGCAATACCTTTTACGCTCACTTTTACCGCTTGTTACCTTGCTGTTTTTATATTTTCAGATTACAAAAACCTATATCTACTATCTATTTTGCACTTGTATCACCATCTCTTCGCCGAACTAGTGCACCTATACAATTTACCATTGTATTGGGTGTGTTGGGGACACAAGAGACTTTTTGTTATTTGGTTGCAGGGTTGTTTGAGAGAGACCATCTTCATCCTACGCTTCCTACGGATTGATAATCCTTAGGTCATCCACTTGAGGGAAATTTGCTACTGTCCTACAAACCTGTGCACTTGCAGGCCCAACAACGTCTACAAGAAGAAGGTTGTGTAGTAGACATCACTGGCTTGGGAATTGGTTCAGGAGGTGCCCAATTATTTTCATTTGTCAACATATTATTCAATAGAATTTCAGCTTCATCCGGTGTTCTTTCCCTGAAAAGAGAACCAACACAACTATCCAGGTAATCTCTAGAAGCATCAGTTAGTCCGTTATAAAAGATATCAAGTATTTCAGGTTTCTTATGAGGATGATCAGGCAAAGCATTAAGTAACTTGAGAAGCCTCCCCCAAGCTTGTGAGAGACTCTCTTCTTCAATTTGCACAAAGTTGTATATTTCCCTCAAAGCAGCTTGTTTCTTATGAGCTGGAAAATATTTAGTAGAGAAGTAATAAATCATATCCGGGGGACTTTGCACACAACCAGGATCAAGAGAATTAAACCATATCTTAGCATCACCCTTTAATGAGAATGGAAATATTTTGAGTAAATAAAGATAGCACGATCTCTCATTATTAGTAAACTGGGCAGCTATATCATTTAACTTAGTAAGACGTGCCACAACAGTTTCAGATTCATAGCCATAAAAAGGATCAGATTCAACCAAAGTAATTATATCTGGATCAACAGAAAAATCATAATAATCCTTATCGGGAACACAAATAGGTGAAGTAGCAAAAGCAGGGTCGGGTCTCATTCTATCTCTAAAAGATTCTTTACTCCATTTAACTAGCAGCCTCTTAAGTTCATATCTATCCTGGCAAGCAAAGATAGCTGCAGAAGATTCAGCATCAAAAAGGTAACCCTCAGGAATAGCAGGCATATTCTCATTATCACTATCATCATCGTATTCAGGTGCAATAATTTCTCTTTCTCTAGACCTAGCAATTTGCTCATCAAGAAATTCACCAAGGGGCACAGTAGTATCAAGCATAGAAGTAGTTTCATCATAAGTATCATGCATAGCAGAAGCGGCATCATCAATAACATGTGACATATCAGAATTCATAGCAGTAGCAGGTTTAGGTGTCGCTAGCTTACTTATAACAGAAGGAGAATCTAGTGCAAGGCTAGATGGAAGTTCCTTACCTCCCCTCGTAGTTGAGGGCAAAATAGTATTTCGATCATCTTTCAAGTTCTTCATAGTGTCCAGCAGATATAAATCCCAAGTGACTCAAAGAATAGAGCTATGCTCCCCAGCAACGGCGCCCGAAAAAGGTCTTGATAACCCACAAGTATAGGGGATCGCAACAGTTTTCGAGGGTAGAGTATTCAACCCAAATTTGTTGATTCGACACAAGGGGAGCCAAAGAATATTCTCAAGTATTAGCAGCTGAGTTGTCAATTCAACCACACCTGGAAACTTAGTATCTGCAGCAAAGTGTTTAGTAGCAAAGTAATATGATAGTGGTGGTAATGGTAACAAAAGTAAAGACAGCAAAAGTAATGTTTTTGGTATTTTGTAGTGATTGTAACAGTAGCAACGGAAAAGTAAATAAGCGAGAACCAGTATATGGAAAACTCGTAGGCACCGGATTAGCGACGGATAATTATGCCGGATGCGGTTCATCATGTAACAGTCATAACATAGGGTGACACAGAACTAGCTCCAGTTCATCAATGTAATATAGGCATGTATTCCGTATATAGTCATCCGTGCTTATGGAAAAGAACTTGCATGACATCTTTTGTCCTACCCTCCCGTGGCAGCGGGGTCCTACTGGAAACTAAGGGATATTAAGGCCTCCTTTTAATAGAGAACCGGAACAAAGCATTAGCACAGTGAATACATGAACTCCACAAACTATGGTCATTACCGGGAGTGGTCCCGATTATTGTCACTTCGGGGTTGCCAATCATAACACATAGTAGGTGACTATAGACTTGCAAGATAGGATCAAGAACACACATATATTCATGAAAACATAATAGGTTCAGATCTGAAATCATGGCACTCGGGCCCTAGTGACAAGCATTAAGCATAGCAAAGTCATAGCAACATCAATCTCAGAACATAATGGATACTAGGGATCAAATCCTAACAAAACTAACTCGATTACATGATAAATCTCATCCAACCCATCACCGTCCAGCAAGCCTACGATGGAATTACTCACGCACGGCGGTGAGCATCATGAAATTGGTGATGGAGGATGGTTGATGATGACGACGACGATGAATCCCCCTCTCCGGAGCCTCGAACGGACTCCAGATCAGCCCTCCCGAGAGAGATTAGGGCTTGGCGGCGGCTCCGTATCGTAAAACGCGATGATTTCTTCTCTCTGATTTTTTCTCTCCCCGAAAGCCAATATATAGAGTTGGAGTTGGCGTCGGAGGGCCGCCAGGGGGCCCACGAGGTAGGGGGCGCGCCCAGGGGGGCGCGGCCCCCACCCTCGTGGACAGGGTGTGCCCCCCCCCCCGGTCTTCATCTTGGCAAGGATTTTTTATTGTTTTTTCTAAGGTGTTCCGTGGAGTTTCAGGTCATTCCGGGAATTTTTATTTTCTGCACATAAAATAACACCATGGCAATTCTGCTGAAAACAACGTCAGTCCGGGTTAGTTCCATTCAAATCATACAAGTTAGAGTCCAAAACAAGGGCAAAAGTGTTTGGAAAAGTAGATACGACGGAGACGTATCAAGAACATAGTGCTACTCTGAAGCACAAGTGTGGTAAAAAGATAGTAGCGTTGCCCCAATGACATATAAAGTGTCTAAGATTGGTAATATAATAGCATGAAACAATTGAAAATTATAGATACGTTGGAGACGTATCAAGCACCAGAGCCGCAATTCCTCCATGACGGATACTGGTCGAATGGTCTCGTTGATCGAATGTGATTGGGCAAGCTGACCATGGATTGTACTTCGGTGCTACGGACTCTAATGCGTAAACATCGCATAGTGATCGCTTTCTCTCCTTTTTGGGGATGTGGGTGACATAAATCATGTCCACATCCTTTACTTCGGGAGGAAACTTTTTTGGCCTCTATTGATTGGCCTTGGGGGTTCATCATCATCTTCATTGCGAGGCTGAACCTTGCCTTGGCTCTCGGCCGCAATCTTGCCGGCCTGCTTGATGACCCAACAGTTTCGGTTCGAGTGATTAGCAGGCTTGTCCGAAGTGCCATGAATTTGGCAGGGCTTGTCGAGGATTTTGCTCAGTGTGGACAGTCCATCCCTTTAAATAGCTTCTTCTTCTGGCTGGTCTGCTGATTGGTAAATCCAGCATTGATAGTTGCCTTGTCGACTTCACTATCATTACCTTTATGGCGGCATTTGTTTTTATTGCACTGAGGTTTCCCGTTTTCGTAGCGGACCTCTGAGATACCAGGGTCACTGTTGTGGCTGGTATTACGGGCCAACTAGCTATCTTCCCCTGTGCAGCACCGGGTCATGAGAGAGGTGAGGATGCCCATGGTCTTGGGCTTGTCCTTTTCAAGCTGTCATGCTAGCCATTCATCACGAATGCTATGCCTGAAGGCGACAATCACTTCTACGTCAGGACAGTCGACGATTTGGTTCTTCTTGGTCAAAAACCGATTCCAAAATTTCCTAGCGGACTCGCCAGGCTGTTGGATGATGTGACTGAGGTCATCACGTACGGGGGCCAAACATAGATGCCATGGAAGTTAGCTTGGAAGGCATCTTTGAGCTCTTCCAAGCTTCTGATAGAGTTCTCGGGAAAGCTATTGAGCCAATGACTCGCTGGTCCTTTAAGCTTTAATGGTAGGTATTTGATGGTGTGGAGGTCATCTCCTCAGACCATATGGATGGGGAGAAGGAAATCCTCGATCCAAATAGCCGGGTGATTCATTCCATCATACTGTTCAATATTGACTAGTTTAAACCCCTCTTGGAACTGGTGCTGCATGACCTCGTCTGTGAAGCACATCGAGTGTGCATCTCCTCTGACCAGAGCCATGGCTTGTCGGACGTCCGTTGCTGTCCGGACTAGAGTATTATCCCCAGCCCTGTCATGCTTATCGAGCCATGACTGATATCCAGCCTGTCCAATAGGTGCATGGTCCCTGGATCTGTATATGGATCGTGATGGGGCAGGCCGTGCGGTTAATTTCCCTCGCAAATCATATGGCGGAGTATACAAGATTGTATCTTTGCCTTCACGACGAGGGTTGTAGGGGGGTCTTGAAGCCCTCCCTTTGGTCTGCCCCGCCCTGAGGAAGGTGGTCGGGCTGATCGGTTCGATCGTGCTTATAGATATATTGCCGTCAACTTCATCATCGAATGCCAAAAGCGTACGCCGTGGTGGGTAGGATTTGGTTTGGTCTGCGAGCCTTTGCTCGAGGTCTTGCTCGGCTGCGAGGACCTCCACCCATTTATCATTGAGCGTGTCTTGATCAGTTTTAAGCTTCTCCCACCCTTTTTCAATACTTCGAGCAGAACTAATGAGCCGTCGTCGAAAGGTTTCCAGATGGAGCAAGTCCTCGGGGATGTCGAATTCATCGGGTCAAAGACTTATATCTTCTTCTGGCATGTAGTTTCTATCATCGGGATCGTCGAGGTCCTCCATGCCTGCGGCGCCGTCAATTTGACCGGATGCGGCATCATCGCCATTGGCCTGGTCCTCGGCGCCGTCCGGGGTGTTGTTGTTGCCGGAGGTGCCATTATCAGTGTTGTTGTTGCTGGCATTCCCATTACCGGCATGTTTAGAGCGCTTCTTGCTTTGTCGGTGTTTGGGGGGGGCCTTTCTCTCCTCCCCCTCATCGCCCTTGGGGGTATCCACCATGTAGACATCGTAGGTGGTGGTTGCCACCAAGTTGCCGTGTTGGATGGTGCGGCGCGAGGCACATCGCCCACATCCTTATCCATGTCAGTTGCTTTATCGGTGGATTAGTCCAGTACGTCGCTTAAATCCTCGACTTTAGTGACTAGGTGGTGGTTGGCGGGACATAAATTTCCCTATCATCGGCTTTACATCCAATCTGGTCATAGACTGAAGACCGACTGTCCAAAATCCCAAGATTCTGGATTTGGTCTAGCATCTCGTTTAAAAGCAAGAGATCTCCCGGGCCCATCTCTTGATAGTAGGCGAATCTAACTTGCAGTGTCAACGAAGCGTGTGAAACAACATCGAAGCGCGGATCAGCCAGGGCGAGGGCCTGGCCTGATGCTGAAGAGATCAGATCCGAACTCGAGGTTGGTTCTGAGGTGAGACCTGATCTGAAGTTCGGATCTGAGGTCAGGTCTGAGGTTAAGGCCACGTCATCCGTGGAGTTTTCTAGCCGATCTGGCGCCCAGCCAGAGAAGGCGAGATCGCCACGGGAGTCGGCAGTATACTCCAAACTCCAAAATCCAATGATCTGATCTGGAGCGAAGATTTCGATGTGGCCGAGGTGTCCGGCCGGATCAATGTGAAGGACGATGCTGCAAGGGAGAGGATGTTTACCCAGGTTCAGGCCCTCTCAAAGAGGTAAAACCCTACATCATGCTTTGATTGTATTGATATGATGGTGTATAGAGTACAAGATGATCTACCTCGAGATCGTATGATTGTGTTCTAAACCCTAAGGCTGGTAATCGTGCCTCTAAAGACTAGACCCCCTGGCTTACACATGCACCGTGGTACATAGGTTACACACATGGTCAGTTGTCAATCGACGGCTATAGAGCAATCCTTGAAGTACACGACAAGTCTTCAGAGGTTTCCATCTTTGTTACGCCGAGATTCATAGCTTCGGTAGTCCTTCATTTAGTGATCGGCGGGCCATAAGCCCGGCCCATGGATTGTGGACTGTACAAGTTAGTACCCCTTAGTATAGGGCACCGTCGGAGGGGTATCGTCTGGTTTTTATAAGAGATTCTGACGGAAGCGGGGCAAAGTTGAGCACCTATTTTTTTAGGGGTAAAGATGAGTATGGGCGCAAATTAGGGGGGAAGATGGAAACGTCCCTTAATATAATGACTGGTTGAATATTGGTTTTTATGTAATCTTTTGTGTCTATGTATGAGTGCACGCGTGCTTAGGGGCACACTTAAGGTGTTGCAATGTGTTATGATAAATATGCATGTGGAGGTCAGAGTGGCAGATATTACTATTTCAAGCATATAGGAGTTATGACGCAGGGTAATTAACGAGACCATGGAGGAGGACATAACTACAGTTGGATTTTTACCTTAATAGATCTTAGTAAATGTGGGTTACATGCTAAGAGAACAATTATAAGTGCATGTACGCTCATTGTGAAAGCATAATGCTATTTTAGTCTCCTTCGTATAACACAACACTTATTGCAGGAAACACAAAGTCCATCTTACAATGTAGTGCCTTTGTCTGCTAGGTGACGAGACAACCTTCAAGGGACATAAATGGTAATCACTTAAGCTATGAGAAAACTTTCAAAGTTCTATGAGGCGGAATTACCTAGGTAGACATTGAAACACATCTTCGTGTTGTTGTTAGACTTGTTTCCAAAATAAGAAAAACGACCAAAAATATATAAAAAAACGAATTTTCAGGAACACTTGCCCCATTGAATATCGCAACATTCATCACAATGACCACACACTCAAAGTTTTTATTTTTATTTTTTGTAAATCTTTTATTTGCAACCGTTTTAAAATTTTATTTTTGTCTTTTATAAATACTTTTACTGGAAACCTTTTTTTGCGAGAATAAACTTTTTTACTAAGTACCTTACTTTCTACACCTCAAATCGTATATTAGTTTTAGAGAGTCTAGGCATAGTACATGTTAAGTACATAGATAGTTGTGTAAGTGTCATACATAACTTGAGAGATTATTGGCCAGTTATTTTGAGGCTTATGAGTGGCTGTGAAAAAAAGTTGCCCCTAGGCAGGTTATTCTAGCAGACTAAGGGCCAGCTTTTCTGGTGGCTTTTTGGGGCTTTTATAATAAGTTGCCCTCTACCCAATTTATTATAGAAACCTAGTCAAAAATATATTTTTAGAAGCCTATTAGTAAAGTTTTATTTTTTGCAAAGAAAAATAAATAAATTTGTTTGGTTCTTAAAATAAATTTGTTTTAAATCAGTAGGCCTCTAAAATTAAATTTGTTTGGCTTCTAGAATAAGCTGGAAGCCAGCAAGAGAACTGGCCCTAACCTATTTTTTTAGAAGCCTGACACAAGAGAGATTTTATTTACGTTATAAAACAAACATTTGTATCTTCACAGATTGATACCTTGGTTTCTCACTGCAAGAAAATACTATCGCTTGCTACAAACTCTCATACATGGAAGCCCGACATAAGCAACTTGAGCGAAAGTCAGGCACCACCAGAAGAATCGGAACCCTAAAAGAGACCCAATGGAAAACTCAATCAGAATAGCTTGATGCTAATACGAGGGTTTGGATATGACAAATGTGGCTGTCCAGAAAAAACAAATGAGACTGACCGGTGTTGTTTAGGGACGCGTCACAATTTTTATCAGATTCGATTTGCCTTAAGAAAGTTTAGAGTGTCAGATTTGCGGAGTAGATACTGTAGTACTAACGTTTATAAAGTAGGAGTATCTTTTTCATAAACGGTGAATGCTCTAAAATTTTCTAGAGAAAAAATCACTACAAGTCCTCATACTCCTTACGTTGGTCGCATTAGTCCTCGTACTTACAAATACCCAAAATACAGTCCTAGAACTTGTCTCGAGGTCATCTGCGATCCAAAATACGTTTTCTTCTACGTACGCGCTGAGTTGGCGGGTGACTGGCGCGTCCACGCGAGCTTTGACCGCTAGCTCATCACCAGACGCCCTGGGCCGATCGATTCGGGGGAATGCGGGGGGTGTTTTTGCAAAATCACCGAATTTACGTTCTGCCCATCGCGCTGACGTCGCCGTCCGGCTGCTGCTGCTGCTCCCGCGCCGTCCCCGAGGACATAGGCCTCTTCCGCACCTCGTGGCCGCCGATCTCAGCGACAACGCATTCGACGGCAAGCACCCGGTCTCCATGGCCTGCCTCGCCTCGCTCGTGCGCCTCTCCGCGTCCTCAAACCGGCTCTCCGGCCACGTGCCCTTGTGGCTCGGCGGTCTGACCGCACTGCAGAGGCTAGACCTCTCCGACAACACGATCACCGGCGCCCTGTCGGACTCGCTCGGTGACCCCAAGGACCGGCTCGCCTGCTCCGTCCCGGAGGCAATGTCCGGCTGCACCTGAGGGGCAACCACATCACCGACGAGATACTGCAATAGCTGGGCGGGCTGGAGAGCCTTCTGGCGGTGAACATCTTGCGCTCCAAGACTATTCGCCCAGACGTCTTCCACATCACCCGATCGACCACCCCGATCAATGGCGTCCGGCGTGGCCTCGGCATCGGCGCCCCCGCCGGTGGATCAAATCCGCGTGGTTGGTGCGTGGGCTGGGCCCCTGGAGGTGGAGCTGGGCACCTGGAAGGTGCCGATGATGCAGGGGGAGGTGGCGTGGCGGGCCGGGGACGTGGAGCCCGACCGCGTCGGCCTCATCTTCGGCGGCCGCGTGCTCAAGGACGACCCCGCCGGCGTCTCGCTGCAGCAGGCCGGCCTCAATAAGCTCGTCAGGCTCTGGTAAGGATCGATTTGCTCATCTATGATCGAATCGCGAGGGGTATTTTGGATTTCGAGATTCCTGTTCTGTTCTCCCTGGTTTTCGGCCGAAAGAAATTCAGTCACCGCGAGCGGGATTTTCGCTTGGCAGTCTAAAATTAGGAGCACTGGTACAGGACACGCATTCTTGTATGATCCTGGCTAGATTAATGGTGGATCCATGTATATTGCAGCTTCTGGAGACGTCGAAAGGTCAGCAGGAGGAGGTGTTGCCGTACATCGAGAAGAAGAAGAAAAAAAAGGGATGGTAAGGCCGCCACCCTCACTTACTTGCAGCATCAGTTGGTACTGTTAGCTTGAACTTGTGGTAGCACTCATCTTATAAACTGATTTCATTACAGTTTTGTCTCCAACAGCAGAACCCGTTCCATTGGTGAAGAAAAGAATGCGGACGAATGACAACGGTGCCGACCGACGACTGCAAGGGGGGAAGCGGAAGCAAAGCAAGAAAGAGAGAGATAGAGAAAAAGAGAAATGCAGCAAAAAGGAGTACCACATTAGGCCACAAGATTTTGTATTTTGTTTATCTTCGGAGCAGAGATCGAACTGTTTCATGTGAAATTAGTCGCAGGCAGGTCTTAGCTATGCCGATCACCTATTGTCCAAACATATTTTATGTGTTTAGAAGAATTTTAAGGCCTTTGCCTTCAATTCTTTATAAAAACCCTGCTCATTTTTGCGCTTCTGAAAAATGTTGTGTAACTGAATCATGATTGCCACAAAATTGGCGATGCCTTAGCTACAATCTAGCTGCAGCTGGAGGATTGTGGCACATAATAATGCCTTAGCAACAATGCAACAATGGTCTTGTTTTTACCCTAAAAAAAACAACCCAATGGTCTTGTTTCCCCTGGCTATTTGCATCCTATGGTACTACAGATAGCTCAGCTAGAGCTGCGTATCGTCAGGCTTGTGATGGTGAAAGCGTGTATAAACAATTAGTGGAGTAAATAAATTGCAGAACCAAAACAGGTCAACAACGGCATTCTGCCTGCAATTCGGTATTTATAGGACAGGCAGACTGAAACGGGTAGAATTCGGCGCAAAAACACATTTATTTATGTCAGGATTTTCTGTCCATTTACAAACCCATGTCTGTCTTTTTCACATTTGTCAGGAAAACAAACGGGTCAACCGTTTACATCATCTCAAACGCCATCTCCGGCATTCGTCGTTCGTCGGAGAACTGAACCAAGGGGTTCTCTCTCATGACGCCGTTCGTCGGCGGCACCCGATCTTGATCCACCGTTTGATGGACGTCCAGTCGAGTTTGGCCGGTGGCCACAATCACCGGGTCAGTCATTAGCTCCAGACTATCGGGCATTGCAGCAACTCCTCGTTGGTCGACGCCGCGCAGCTCGATGCCGGCTTCGACCCGGGCACTGCGGCGTCACCTTTCTTTCTTGGCAGACGACGCGACAGTACACGAGGAACACCGTCAGGCCACTGATGAACACGAGGTCGTTCTCGTACTCGTGGCCATCCTCGAGGCGCTCCAACTGCTCATCTTCCTCGTACAGTCGCACCAGCTGGCGATGCCGACACGGCCGAGCACAATCCTCGCGTGCTCCGTGTGCTGTGTGTCGCTGTTCCTGAACAGCGCGAGCATGCAGCGCATGCTCCGGGTCGCGAGCCCGTGGTCCGCGTCCGGCCACACCGACGCGCGCCACGCTTGCTGGGACACGAGCCTCGCGAGCTCTCTGGCCTCGACGGACGCCCCGACCACGTCCGTCGATAGCACGTCCATGGCCGTGGCCACCAATCGAGCCGAGGACCACCCGGAGTTTGGAGGCGACTAGGGCGTTCATCAGCACACACAACATCCTCAAGCTCCTGTGCTCCCTCTCCCGAGCGGAGACCAAGCTCCTCGTCTACGAGTACATGGACAACGGCAGCCTGGACAAGTGGGCAAGTAGCTCCACGGCCACAGGTAGCCGGTACCGGCTGGGACCATTGCGCCGGCCTTCAGCACGGGCGGGGTGGTCCTATGCCGAGCCATGTTCTCCGCCAGGAGGCTCTCCAGCCCGCCCAGCTGTTGGGGTATCTCGCCGGTGATGTGGTTGCCCCTCAGGTGCAGCCGGATATTGCCTCCGGGACGGAGCAGGCAAGCCGGTCCTTGGGGTCACCGAGCGAGTCCGACAGGGCGCCGGTGATCGTGTTGTCGAAGAGGTCCAGCCTCTGCAGCGCGGTCAGACCGCCGAGCCACGAGGGCACGTCGTTGGAGAGCCGGTTTGAGGACGCGGAGAGGCGCACGAGCGAGGCGAGGCAGGCCATGGAGACCGGGTACTCGCCGTCGAATGCGTTGTCGCTGAGGTCGGCGGCCACGAGGTGCGGAAGAGGCCTATGTCCTCGGGGATGAAGCGGGAGGAGCAGCAGCAGCCGGACGGCGGCGTCGGCGCGATGGGCAGAACGTAAATTCGACGATTTTGCAAAACAACCCCCGCATTCCCCTGAATCGATCGGCCCATGGCGTATGGTGATGAGCTGGCGGTCAAAGCCCGCGTGGACGCGCCAGTCAACCGCCAAATCAGCATGTACGTAGAAGAAAACGTATTTTGGACCGTAGATGACCACCTGAGATAAATTCTAGGACTGTATTTTGGGTATTTGTAAGTACGAAGGCTAAGAGCATCTCCAACAGCCGCGCTATGCGCCGCGCGCAAAAAATTTGTTTGCCGCGCGCGCTTCGGCTGGTTTAGCGCGGCCGCGAGCGCTGGCTCCAGCAGCCACGCTATAATGCAGCGCGCGCGCCGCTCCAGCAGCGCGCGCGACTTAGCTACAAAATGGGTTTGAAACAATTATCAAAATGCAATGAACATGTGAAATTTGTCAAACATCTTCCAACCAAGTCATGCCCAAGTTCATACCCACAAGTTCATCCAACCAAGTTCAAAATGTAAAGTAAAGTTCAAGACATATAAATGAAAGACACATCAAACATCTTCCTCGTCGTCGTCCTCATCTTCCGAAGACGATTCTTATGCCTCCGAAGATAATCTTCCTCCCTATCCTCATCACGCATCGCATCACGTGAAGCTCCGACGGTGTTCGCAAGATCTTCAACGGCATCTTTACGGAATTGTGTGTGAGGAGGCACATCAAAAGACATTCCACCCATGGCCGGAGGTGCATCCATGCCTCCCATAAGAGTAGCGAAACTCATGCCTCCCATGGCGGCCATAGTGTCGGAGGGTGCTCCAAAGCCACCCATGCCTCCCATGACGGCGGAGGTGCGCCCATGCCTCCCATGGCGCCCAAGCCACCCATGCCTCCCATGGCGGCCGGAGGTGCACCCCATGCCTTCCATGGCGCCGAAGCCACCCATGCCTCCCATGGCGCCGCCACCCATGCCGTCAAGGCCACCTCCACCCATTGTGCGGATCATGGCTCTTTTTTGGATCAAGACTTCTTCACGAGCAAGGTTGACATATTCCTTTTGCGCACCATTGAACGAAGATGTGTCCAAGAAAAACAAGTGCTTCTCCCATTCCAACAACCTAGATAGCTCCTCCATGCCCACCTTCCTCTCCTCCAATGCCACTTTCCTCTCCTCGGCGGTCACCCTCCTTTCCTCGGCCGCCAACCTCCTCTCCTCGGCCGCGGCATCTTGGTTCCTTGCCATTTTCCTCACCTCGTTGGCTTCTTTTCTTGCCTTCACAATAGCTTCCATAGCATTTTTGAGCTCATCATCTCCTTTCCTCTTCTTCTTTTCGGTTTTGTCTTTCTTGCACCCATCCGGTCGTTTTGGCTTCGAGTATGAAACCGAGTTGGGTGTGGGACTTCTCTTGCCGTCATCACTTGATGCATCATCCTCCTCCTCATCATCATCCACCTTGCGTTTGTTGCTCAAATGCAAATCATCCAAACCATCACGATTCTTCCATTTCTCATCATTCTTTAACACTTCATAGCAATGAGACAAGGTAAATAACCTCCCTTTCTTAATCTTCCCCTTCTTGGTTTTCCTCGTCCCTTCTTTGAACAAGTTTTGTGCAATGTTGAACTACAAGAAAAACAAAACAAGTTAGCACTTCGGACACCAAAAACAAGTATGAGATGAACATATATGAGATGCCACTTACTCTATCATCCTCATTTGTGCCATTTGGGTTAATCTTGTCAACTGACTTTTGTGCGGCCGCCCACTTTTGACAATCCGAGTTGATTGTGGACCATCGGGACCGAAGTGATCTCTCCGAGCGGTCAATTCCACTTGTGTTGTGAGCATCAAAGTATTCTTTCATTCGCCCCCAATTCGCATCTCTACTTTGATCACCTCCAATGGATGGATCCTTTGACACTTGCAAATAAGTATTGCATAGTAACTTGTCATCGTTGGTGCTGTAATTGCCCGCTCTTCCTTTCGGCGCGTCGACAATGCCCTCACCCTCCTCGTCCACCTCAAACTCATGGTCTTCCAAATGGATGTCATTGGTTTGAGATCAATGCGAATTGTTGGACCCAACACCCATAGTTGACATGTATGCATCATCATTAAGACTACAATTTTTTTTTGAACAATGCAAATAAGCTATATATATGTGATGATGCATTGAAAAACAAGAAAAAAATAAAAGTTAGATTTTTTTTCACCTTGGGGGCATTTCGTCGAACACATGGTGCGCGTCGGCGGCCGGCTCAACGAGTGAGCTCGCCGGGGCTTCGGTAGCCGCCGTGGCCGTCAAACGCCCTGCAAGTTTCTTTCCCCTCGCCTTCGTGCCGCCGGAGCCGTCCGCCGCCTTGTTTTTCTTCGCCGAAGTTTTGCCCTTCTTCGGCCGCGCCACATTGGGGAGCTTCGACGGTGCAGCGGTGACATGGGACGACGCCGACGCGACGCCACCCGTCGCCGTGGTCATCCGCGGCGGCAAGAAGAGGCTGCGCGCGAGGCCGGCACTCGGCTGAGCTCCGCCGGTGGCGATGCCAACGTCACCCGCGCTAGGGTTTCCGGCGGCGGCGGGGGTCGCGGCTGTACAGCGGGGAGAGCGGGGTGCCGGTGTGCGCGTCCATGGGTAGCGCCGGCGCCGGCGCGCGGAGGGCGTAGGAGGAGGAAAGGAGAGAGTGCGGCGCGAGCGGTCGAGTGTGCCGCGCGCTGTAGCAGGCGCCCGAAATACGCCGCGCGGGATGGCGTTTCCGACAGCGCGCCCAACTCGGTATAGCGCGCGCACCGTTATTACGCGCCCGCTGGAGCGACCTGCCGCGTTGCGCGCGCTAAAACCGACGAATTTGCGGCGCGGCGCTAGTTTAACGTGGCTGTTGGAGATGCTCTAATGCGGCCAACGCGACGGACCTGTAGTGAATTTTTCTCAATTTT
>NC_041381.1:238659184-238698950 GCF_002162155.2 Triticum dicoccoides | reverse complement strand
AGGGGCGGCGTGTCCTCCTCAACACCCCCTCCATGGCAGCCGCCATGGCTGCGCTCTCCCCGGCTGCCTCCCACTCGTAAGATCCCCATCCATTTACTCCTTCTCGATCTATCCTCCGCCTATATCAGTGGTTCTCTAAAAATCCGGTCGGTCTGGCGATAGATCTGATCAAGTGTTCTTCGTCAAATCAAAGTTGACCTCCGAAATGGTAGGAGCGTCTGGCCTGTGTTCGGCGAATGTATGGCGCCGTTCCGCGTCTGTTTGCTGACGGTAGTTTGGGTTAAGGATCCGTGAAAGGTTCGTTAGGGTTTGAATTATCTTGCGAAATGATATTGTAAATGGGATTCTGAATTCCTATCTGAGGAACGCTTACGATTTCTTGTTGGATTGTGTAATGTGATGATTCTTCTTGTGGTGTTGTGGTGTTTTTTTTGTTGTGTCAAGGATACAAGGTTTCGGATCATTTCTTTAGGTAATGGATGCGAGGAGACAAGAGTCATGATTGTTTGGGATTCGCCATCATTTTATTTGATGCCGTTACTGTCCAAAGATTATGGCATTATGTTTTATTGTGCTTTCTTGCTTCCAACTGTGAACCGTACATTATGCCGATAATTTGTGTTTAATTAATTCTTGAAAATTTATGTGTTTAATCCTCGCTTGCTATGCAAAGATATGACATAATGTTTGTTTTGTGCTCTCATGCTACCAATTACCAATTCTCATATTCTGCTGAAAAGTTGCCGGCTTAGTGATCCCGTGCTATGCAAAGGCTGATGGCATTATGATTGCTTTTTTGCTTTCACGACCATTTGTAATTGTTGCATATTATGCTCCTAAGTTGTGGTCCACTAATTTTGTAAAATATAATGCATTGAAATTTACTGGTTTGAAGGTAATCATGGCTTTGTTAATTTGGTTTCACTTTCCACACACAATGCCGTGCTTCCTGTGAAATTATTTGTTTGGATTACTTCAATATTCCACCATTTATTTGAAAAATTCAAAGCACCCTTCAGCTGTTTGCACGATATTTATTTTAATGAGAATGTGACTATGTTGCATTTTGACCCTTCAGGCAGATTGCTCCGCTTGGTGCACGGTCCATCTCAACACAAATTGGTTAGTATTTTCATTCCAACCTGTTCTGTATTGCATACATGGAATGCTGTCGTATTTATTGGCCTGCATTAATGATTTTCAGTGAGGAACCGCATGAAAAGTGTCAAGAACATCCAAAAGATTACGAAAGCAATGAAGATGGTTGCAGCATCAAAGCTTCGTGCTGTTCAAACAAGAACTGAGAATTCACGTGGTCTATGGCAGCCATTCACAGCTCTTCTTGGGGATGCTCCTAGTATGTCTAAGCCATCATCTCATATCTTATACAATGCTTATTTTAGCATATGTTGTTTAATTGCCAACAGTCTTGTCCATTGTTAGGCATTCTTTAACTTTGTGTTGTTTGTTAATGGACTGGTGGCTGTTCCTGCATGTTAGGAGACTTGTTGAACTCTTGAGTAATTATTTTAGCATGTAGATGTAGAAGGTCCAAATGATGTTAGGTGTAAATTCCTAGTTTTGCATCTGCCTAGCGCCTATCTTGCCTAAGCGCACACCTGAAATCATGCTTAAGCACTAGGTCTTACTGCTGTTGTCTAGTGCCATGGCACGCTTAAGTGCTTGGCGCCTGCCCTAGGAGTGCTTTTTCTAACCAGTAACATACACATCTGAGCAGTAAATGATGGCACTTCTACTGATGTTATCTTCATTTTTTCATGATAGATATCTAGCACATGTAATGATTTATTAGCACATGTAATGATTTACTCTCTCCGTCCACATATAAAAGCCCCCCACAAAATTCGAGTCTATCTTGACCATGAATTCAGCTATTAAAATACAAGTCATGTGACACTAAAATTCTACCATTGTATTCACACTCCAAAAGAGTTTCCAATTGTATAATTTTTGTGACATATAACTCATATTTTTATTAGTTAGTTGAGCTCTGATTTTGAGGGGTGCTTTTATGTGGACCAAGGGATTAGTGATTGAAAGACACGGGATATCTGTCTAGTTTCTTTGTCATAAACATCTAATACATTCATTAATTCAGTGACCCACAGTTCTTAATTAATAAAGTAACTCATGATGGAATGGGCTCTTTTGACACCTTAGATTCAGTTAGATCTTACAACACAAACTTATCAGATGCTGTTGTTTTGTTCTTTTTGCAAGACCATGAATACTATTCTTGCAGATGATAATGTATCAATTTCTTAGTTCATGTTTTGTTCTTCTTGCAAGACCAATACTATTCTTTTTCTTGGGTGGTTAAAATCTTTGATACAAACATCAGGTGTAAATGTCAAGAAGAATGTTATTGTAGCCATTACATCTGACAAGGGTCTCTGTGGTGGTATCAATTCTACATCTGTTAAAGTCAGCAAAGCACTCCAGAAGATGACTTCTGGTAATTTGGTTCATGGTTATATTTTGTTATTTATATGGCTTGTGCTCAAGACTATGGCTTATAACTCTAGTAATCAGGTCCAGAGAAAGAAAGCAAGTATGTCATATTAGGAGAAAAGGGGAAAGTTCAACTCATCCGTGACTCCAGGAAGCATATTGAAATGACAGTATCTGAGTTGCAGAAGAACCCTATTAATTACACACAGGTAACTGTTTTGCGGGCTTTTAATTTCTATACATTTGCTAATTGCAGTTAGTTATGTGAACGTGTATTTTAGTTGGAGAATTTTGTTTTAGACATTGTACCTTCTAAAACATTACAACAGAGCATGCCTTTATCCAAGTATTTTCTTTTCTGCAGTTTCATGTAGATGTAGGCTTTCTGAGTTGGCTTATTTGTTGTGCAAGTATTGTTGATTCTAACTGCATGGACAGCTCTCACATAAGCATTGTTGTTTTAGTCACACACATAAGCATTGTTTGTTTGCAGTGTTACTCTTCATTCCTATTTTGGTTTGAAAAGAATCTTAGGTAATCGCAATGCAGCTGGCTGATTCTACTTAACATAATTTGATCCACTTCTGTTCACTGAGCATGCATTAGCATTTCAAGTAGTTTACACTAGTTGACTTTCGTTTAAAGTGTTTTTTCATATAAACCAGTTTCTCATTCTTAGAATAAAAGGCACATGTGTTTTCCAGGTTTTATCTATGACCAACATGTAGTTCAACAGATATTTGATACTGTTAGAAACTTCACTAACAATGAAGCATCACTTACGTATCACATAATTTACAGTGTACTATATTGTTTAACTAACTGTTAGTCAAAGATAAATCCTGAAAGTATCTCTGCCTTGTATCATTGGAGGGAGGGAGTATCTAATTCTGGGATCAATGGAAGGTTGATGTGTACAAGAGGGTAAATTTACTGGTTCTAAAATGATTTTTTTTCCAGGTTGCTGTGCTGGCAGATGATATCTTGAAAAATGTTGAATATGATGCTATAAGAGTTGTTTTTAACAAGTTTCAGTCTGTCATTTCATTTAGGCCTACACTGGCCACAATACTGTCCCCAGAGGTGGGTGCTCGTTCTTGAGGCATATATGAATTATGAATTTGTGCTTCTGTGACTCGTGCTCAATTAAATTTGTTACCAACTAAGGTAATGCTGGCTTCAATTCTCCTCTTTTTGGTAGGTTATGGAGAAAGAATCAGAATCTGGCGGGAAGGTTGGTCAGCTGGATTCGTATGAAATTGAAGGAGGTGAAACAAAATCAGAAATCCTACAGAATCTTACTGAGTTCCAGTTTTCTTGTGTAAGTCGTGCGTCATCGCTTGACCCTTTTGTAGTTTCATCAATATTTGGGGATGATTTCTGTGGCATTGCTCCATCCAAATCAAGTTCGAAGTTATTAGCATGTTGGTCTAAGCATTTCTTGGATAGCACAAAAAATATTTTTGTTGAAATTTTGTTGCCACGACATCGTTGATAATAATGTTTGGAATTTGTACTCTTGGCAGGTTATGTATAATGCTGTTCTAGAGAATGCGTGCAGTGAGCTTGGTGCCCGTATGTCTGCTATGGACAGCTCCAGCAGAAATGCCGGTGAAATGCTTGACCGTCTTACACTGACATACAACAGGTTACCATTCTAGCTTTCAGATTTTCAATGCATGAATACATTAATCTAAGTAAAAGTATCACTTAACACATCAGCATCAGAGAACATATATTTAAAAGGTGGGCGAGGATTCACCCTGTTTTATCTCTCTGCAGGACACGTCAAGCATCTATCACTACTGAGCTCACTGAGATCATATCGGGTGCCTCTGCTCTTGAGGGATGATGATGAAACTTTACGCCATCATCTTTCTTATTTTAATTTTCCAATGAAGGCCACTTCTAATCTTAAAACAGCCTTTTGCATTCTCCTGTGAGTGGATCTGAGCATCAATAATTAGCCTGAATACGGGACGGATATGCCTTGTTGCGCTATCAACCTTGTTTCGTTTTGTTCAAAGTTCAGCAGATGTCCACTTATAATTTGAAGCAGCCTTTTGTTTTTTACTGTGAGCGGATCTTTGTTCTAAGTTGCAATAATTAGCCTAAGGGAGGTGCTTTATGAATATGACTTGTCTTGTTTTGTCCAAAGTGGCATCACGAGACCGCTTGTAATCTGAAATGAAGCAATAACACCCGAGCATTTTTTATCCACAAGTAGCAAAATGGGTAGCAGTTGTAAAAAAGCTTGGAGCAATTTTGTTTGATCCACAAAGTAGCAGGCAACGTGGGACAAAAAACATCACAAGCCAATCAAAATTGGTGGCTTTGTCGGGCCCATTGTTCTCTCTTTTAGTGAAATTTCACTAATTTAAATACATACCTATAGAATTGCCTTCCGATCAAAATATTTCAGCAATTTCAATAGTGTGCATAATTTCAAATCATTTTTAAAACTATCTTTGGATTTTTAAAATGTTTGGTTTGATCTCGATCAAATTCAAGTGATTTTGGTCCTTTGGTCAAAATGATAACAGAAATCACTGAATTTCATTGAAATTTAGTGATTTTCGGCAATGGCTAAAATATTTCTGAAACTCAAAGCCTGCCTTGCCATGTTGGCCAACGATCAATGATGTACATTTTCAGAACCTGCCTTGAACTTATTTGGAATTGTGAACTGTTAGAAAGTAAAACAAGAGAGACAATGGACAGAGATGTAAAGTGAAGGGATGTCTTTATTGATGATCGAGTACAAGCATATATAGCCCCGAGGGGATGCATCCAACAGACGCGATGGTCCGGAGAGACACGAGCGAACAATCGTGTCCCTCGTACATGGCGGTTATTGATAGTGAAGATTCTCCATAATTAACACATGGGTTAATTAAACTTAACACCCCCCTAATCTATGCTATCCTTATAGACATCATCATCTTAAATAAAAGATCCTCAAAAACCCTGTGAAAAAATGTGAGGAGTATAGTGTTTGATATGTTGCTAAAACTCGTTCAAGCCCCGTGGGAAAATTTAGAGAAAATGATGCAACATATAATGGTTATTGTCTCTTTTAAGTCAATACGAGAAAACTCATAGAGTTCGGAGGACAATAAATATGTCGTATATACTTTCCTAAAAAACTCCGACGAAGAAAACAGAAAGTATGACATATGATCTCATGTTGATATAGTATACTCATGAGAACCTGTATAGTAAACTCATGAAGGGAAAAAGAGTATAATATGATGCATTGAATAGAAACAATTTAGGAAGATATTCTCCCTGATTCTTGCAATTCCAAAGTCATCATATACCAATTTCATGAACACGTTTCTGGAATGTAAAAATTGGTAAAGACTTGGTGAACAAATCAGTTGCATGATTTGACTTGCAAGATATGCAATATAAAAATATTGTTTATCAGTAACCTGTTTGCATCCACACAACACAAACAATATTTTTTTTAGATAATGGTTGATGGATGTAGCCATGAGGTATGTTTTGAAGACTCTTCATGAGAGGGCTACCACACCTAGTAGGAACACTAAGCTTGTCTACGATCTCACATAGTGAAGATCTGATCGATGTATCAAATGATATCGGTGTTCACATTTCTGTGAAACTGAAAAAACCCAGGACAACATGTTTGATGTCTTGGAGATATCGAAAGATATTCTTGAGTACCAACCAATTGTGTTTGGTGGATCCAATGGCATTAGGGAACATTGAGTCCCAATATCTCATTTCCATTATCTCTTGGTCTAAATAGACCTTTCTCTATGGATGGATAAGATTTGTCCACAATGAATTTCTCCAATATATTTTGGATATAGACAATATAATATACCATAATGTATGAACGAAGGTGCTCAAGTTGTAGTAACGAGCGGTATTTTGGTTTACCCAAATCCTTCATTTTAAACTCCGTCATTTAGATGATTACACATGTCATCATTGCAGACACACAAACATGAATAATCATCATTGTAGAAGTAATCCTTGTGAATAAGGAACTCACTACGTCGGTTGTACCAAATGTTCCGACGATAATAATAAGTCATATGGTCACTTATTGATTTTACACAATGTATGTTGCATTTTTTTACTTCGATTCAGAATTAAGGTTCCGCCGGGAACCATCTATATCTGAATCTAGTGATCTACATGGATATGTAATCACTACATTTATCAACTGCAGAGATAGATGATTTTGAACTGCCAATGATATAAGTTATCAGAATGAGATTCCACCTCTAGAGAATAGTTGGGTATCTGCGTGAACACTTGTGCTACAATACTTGCTCTTTGTTTCACCACCTCGTTGTTCTCAATTCTGTTTCCAGAAGAAAACTGGTGTAGGTATTTGCTTATGAATACCTTCCCATTATTGAGCAAGATCATTTCTACCTAGATTATACCCTTTGCTTGAGTTCAACCTGAGTGTTGTTCACACTTTGCCATGGCCATGGTCTTTGGATCTGAATCATTGGAAAGGTTTTTTCAATCTAGTTGAGGAATGTATGTCGACAATTGTAGACTTCCGGTTATATGTTTCTCCGGAATCTATATATCACTATATAGTTGATGGAAATATCATTACCCATGGTGATTGCTCACGATTTCCCAGGATTGAGTCCGGTATTCCAATGTCCCGGTCATTGTGTGCACTATGACCTGGGTTGGTGGAGGTTTTCCGTCCACCGAGTGTATACTACCCATTAGGTGTTTGTCAACGTGAAGTTGAATTGCATTTACTGATTCACATGCCTTGATATCCTTATTTGTGAGAAGCTGAATCCTGATGTACTTCTACCATACATCTCCCATGTTGCTTTAAACGGGGAGTGGAGTGGATTTTGTTGGTACCTCCACTCTTTCAGGCGTACTTTTGCAAGATTGTAGGATTGTGTGACACCTTTATAGTCAGTAAATGAATCTGGCAGATTATTTGCAATGTGTTGTGTCGGAGTAATGGGCCACGGGTAGGCTAACCCGAGCCCTTGAACCTTTCAAAACATCGGGGCAGCCTGCGCCCCTCAAGCCGAGTCCCAGGGACGACTCCAAGATATGCCGAGTCCCAGGGATGGCTCCAAGATAAGCCGAGTCCCAGGGGCGACTCCAAGATAAGCCGACTCTTGGCTGGCGACTTCCGGAGAAGCCGGCTATAGAGAGTCGGCCCGCGACTCCACCCATCTCCTGCCTTCGCCACGATGGACGGGGCGGGGTACGGTCACAGCGTGGCCGTCTCTACCCTGCTTACGAGGGGCTGGCATGGCTACAGTGCGCCGTATCGCTGGAGATCTCCATCGTGGCGCGGCACTATTGCCATGCCTGCCCTGACCTCAGCCTCAGTGGGCGGCACACTGTGCCCACGACGGCCTACTTGTACGACCCAGAGACGGCGGGACCCGCCCGTCAGCGGGAACACAGAAGACGGCGGGAACGCCCCAAAGACGGACCCGTGAGAGTCGGCCCCCTAGAGTCGGTCGGCCCCTCCCACGGGCCCCACACGCCATTAATCAGACAAGACGGGGAATGGCGACAGTGATCATCCGTCAGGCGGCGGCACTGTTGCCACGACCCCATGACCAAGCCAACGTCATTAGAAGCACGACTACAGTGCCGGGCCAGTCGGCGGGCCCCAGCAGTCGGCGGGGAAGACGGCGGCCTGAGAGACAGACGGCTGGGACCCGCGCCCAACCGGATTACCATTGTACCCCCGCGGGGTAGGCCTATATAAACCCCCCGGGGCACCCATGCAAAGGGTTCGAATCCATTAGCACTAGACCAGATCACATAGAAAGGAGAGAGCTAGCCTTGCCTTCTCCTACCTCCAGAATACAACTCAAGGAGCAACCTTGCACTCACTTTGCCTTAGTGATCATGCGGAGACCCCGCAGAGCAGTAGTAGGGGTATTATCTCCTCGGAGAGCCCCGAAGCTGGGTAAGATCCGCCGGCGTGCATGTCTTCGCCTCATTCCGTTTCCTGGCACCGGCGACGTTCTACTCGCCCCCACCATGATAAGCCATTCTTTGGCATATGTCGCACCCAACCCCCGACATTTGGCGCCCACCGTGGGGCGAGATGCACCGTCGTCCGGAGACCTGCTCTGGATGGGAACCCTTTTCCTCCCCAGCGAGCGTAGCCAGCCCGGCACGCCCGATGGCGCTTGCCCCGACGCGCTGCAAGGCATCGACGATGCCTGCGCGGTGAGCTGCCTTGCCGATCTTCTTGGCGAGGTTTGCATCTCCGACGAGCCTGCATCCGACGCAGGCACGGGCGGCCCCAAGAGCCTCCTCGCGGGCCTCCTCGACCAACTCCACGTCACCGGCGAGCCCGCCGTGGACTTGGAGTTCGTAGGCTCCACCGAACCGATGCTGGTCGACTCCAACACCGTGTCGCTCGATGCATTCCCCACCAACGTGGTGGTCTACGACGAGCCGCTCCCTCACGAGAAGAGCGGCGGAAGCGCCGTCACGGAGGTGCTCGTCATCAGTCATGGCGAGCACTCCGGTGAGGGAGCTCATGACCCACTCGACGCGGTTCTACGAGACCTGACCGCGCCCATTCCGGAAGACGCTGACACCGAGACGCTGGAGGCGTGCCGCCTTCAGCTCGTCGAGGGCGCGAAGAAGCTGGCAAGCATGAGACGCTTGTCAGAAGCCTATCAGCATGAGATGGGTCGCGCTGTGGGCGGCTCGCCGGCTCCAACTGGGCCTAGCCGCCTAGGCGCGGTCCGGCGGTGTGGCGCGACCATCGCCAACCTGTTCGGGGCCAATCGCCCTGTGTACGCCACGCCTGCGGAGAACATCCGCGCTTCCCAAGCGGCGGCGGATGAGCTAGACAACTTCGAAGGAGAAGAGCGCCGCCTGATGACGGAGCGAGTTCAGCGGCTCCTCGACATGGCTGCCGCGCAGAACGAAGACGGCTGCCGCACGGAGGCGCCGCAACGACAAAACGACGACCTGCCTCCCCGCCGAGATCAAGGCATGACGTCTCGGACGCCGACTGGCGGTGTCCGCGGAAGAAAAGACAAGGATCCGTCTGTCAGCCACAGTCGGACTCGCATCACCATCGAGCGCGATCAAGACGGCCGCCCAAGAGCAGTGGAACGGCAGGGCGACTATCTGCCTCCCCCACCACGAAGAGAAAGGCGAGTCTTCCCGCCACCTGTTGAGCATCCGACTCCCGGCGACCGCCTTGACCGCCGAGAGGGAGTCGGAGAGAACGACGCCCGCCACCGGATCGACCGACTCCACCGATCCCTGGCGCTGGAAGAAGAAGACGAGTTGGGTCCTCCCTGTTTCGGACCCCGCATCCAAGATGAGCCCTTTCCCAAAGGGTTCACGCTCCCTCGAGACACGCCCAAGTACACCGGCTCCGTGAAGCCGGAAGGTTGGCTAGTTGACTACTCCACAGCCGTCAACATAGCAAACGGCAATAAGTGTGTTGCCGTGAAGTATGTTCCACTCATGCTCCAGGGCACGGCCCGGATGTGGTTGAACAGTCTGAAGCCCCGCAGCATCAACAGCTGGGTCGACTTCACCGAGGCCTTCGTCCGCAACTTCACAAGCACGTACAAGCGACCCCCAAGCCGCGCCAGCTTTCCTTGTGCGTGCAAGGTCCCGACGAGTCAACTCGCGACTACCTCACACGCTGGGGCGAGCTTTGGAACTCCTGCGAGGGCGTGCACGAGGTGCAGGCTATCGAGTACTTCACCGCCAGGTGCAGAGAAGGCACCCTCCTCAAGCACAGGCTCCTCTGTGATGAGCCGGAGACCCTCGACGAGATGCTGGTCATAGCAGACAAGTATGCCACAGCCGACTCCTCCATGAAGACGGAGATTCAAGTTAGTGTGACTGGCAAGGTGGCCCCTCAGGCTCCCAGAACTCCGGCCGGGGACGCCAGTCGGCGACAGCAACAGAATGATCACAAGCGCAAGGCCCCATAGCCGGATTCCAGCAGCCGGCAGGTTGCAACAGTCGAAGACCAGCAGCCGGAGGGGTAGCCTCCGACCAAGCGACAGAAAGGCGGCAGGTTGCCGGCCTTCTCTTACGAGCAGACTCTAGATGGTCCCTGCAAGTTCCATAGAGGCGCAAAGCCGTCAAATCATACCACCCGGAAATGCCACTGGCTCACCAGAATCGCCAAGGGAGACGGCCTCCTTCCTCCTCCGCCTGCTGGACCGCCGCCTCCACCGCCACCCCAGCAGCCGGCTGCCAGGCCAGTCGGCGCCGTACAAGATGAGTATTCGGAAGAGCACGAAGCCTATGTGGTGTTCACCAGTGTGGCTGATGATCGACGCAGCAGACGGCTGCAGCAGCAAGAAGTAAATGCAGTAGCATCAGATACTCCAGAGTTTATGCATTGGTCCGAGAGGCCTATCAGTTGGAGCAGAGCTGATCACCCAGAGGTGATGC
The DNA here is from genome assembly GCF_002162155.2 of Triticum dicoccoides. Lineage (NCBI taxonomy): Eukaryota > Viridiplantae > Streptophyta > Magnoliopsida > Poales > Poaceae > Triticum > Triticum dicoccoides. The sequence goes on along the minus strand of NC_041381.1, from coordinate 238,688,051 downwards.
CGAATCCGGGCTCCTACGCCCTGGTTTTAAGCGCCACCTTGGCCACAGATAGGCGGGCCGCTCGCTTTTCGCGAGTGCTGATAGACGAAGGCAGTAGCATCAACATCCTGTACAAGGATACCATGGAGAAGTTAGGAATCAATCAAAGACAACTTCAGAGCAGCCGAACTATGTTCCACGACATTGTACCTGGCCTTTCCTGCTCACCAATCGGCAAGATCCTGATAGACGTCCTCTTCGGAGACAAAGATCATTTCCGCCGAGAGCCAGTTTGGTTTGAAGTGGTGGACCTCGAAAGCCCATACCAAGCGTTGCTTGGCCGACCTGCTTTGGACAAGTTCATGGCGGTCCCCCACTACGCCTACCTCAAGATGAAGATGCCGAGTTCTAAGGGGATTCTGACCGTAGCCGGCGACTACAGGAAGTCGTCCGCTTGCGCGGCTGAGAGCAGTCGGCTAGCCGAGTCCCTGGTGATCACAGCTGAGAGGCGGCTTCTTGATCGGGTTGTGGCAATGGCCGGCAAGCAGCCAGAGATGTTGCCCGACCCCAAGGAGTCGGAAGCTGATGGTTCGTTCAAGCCAGCTAAAGAAACAAAGAGGATACCTTTGGACCCGGAGCACCCAGAGAGGCACGCTGTCATAGGTACAAACCTAGACAGCAAATAGGAAGGCGAGCTCGTTGATTTCCTTCGTGAGAATCGAGACATCTTCGCATGGTCCCCTAAAGACATGCCAGGTGTACCGACGAAATTCGCCGAGCACAAGTTACATGTCCGATCTGATGTGAAACCCGCCAGGCAGCCCTTGCGCCGCCTGTCAGAAGAGAAGACAAGAGTCGTTGGGGAAGAGATAGCCCGACTCCTAGCAGCCGGCTTCATTATGGAGGTGTTTTTTCCAGAATGGTTGGCAAACCCGGTCCTAGTGTTGAAGAAGAACAAGCAGTGGCGGATGTGTATTGACTACACAAGCCTCAACAAAGCTTGCCCCAAAGACCCATTTGCTCTGCCAAGAATTGATCAGGTGATAGACTCCACAGCTGGATGCGAGCTGTTGAGCTTCTTAGATGCATATTCAGGATATCACCAGATCAAGCTGAACCCGGCAGACAGACTGAAGACTGCCTTCATCACACCACTTGGAGCCTTCTGCTACCTGACTATGACGTTCGGCTTGAGGAATGCGGGCGCCACCTTTCAGCATTGCATGCAGAAGTGCCTCCTCAAGCAACTCGGTAGAAACGCCCACGTCTACGTAGACGATGTGGTAGTGAAGATAGAAAAGCATGGAACGCTGTTGGAAGACCTCAAGGAAACCTTTGAGAACCTACGCCGATTCCAGATCAAGCTCAACCCTGAGAAGTGTGTCTTCGGAGTACCAGCCGGCCAGCTCCTTGTCTTCCTGGTCTCCGAACGCGGCATAGAGTGCAACCCTATGAAGATCAAAGCCATCGAGAGGATGGAAGTCCCCCGCCGACTGCTAGATGTGCAAAAGTTCACCGGCTGCTTGGCGTCCATCAGCCGATTCATCAGTCGGTTGGGTGAGAAGGCTCTCCATTTGTACCAACTGATGAAAAAAACCACCTTTTTCGAGTGGAACCACAAGGCAGACGAAGCATTTCTCCAGTTGAAGAAGATGTTGACTACTCCCCCTGTGCTGGCGGCTCCGACTCCTAAAGAGCCTATGCTCCTATACAGCGCCACCACTAGCCGGGTAGTCAGCATAGTCATCGTAGTCGAACGCAAGGAGGAAGGCAAGGCGCTCCCTGTCCAGAGACCGGTATATTACCTGAGCGAGTTACTGTCGACCTCCAAGCAGAACTACCCTCACTACCAGAAGATGTGCTATGTCGTGCACTTTACCGCTAAGAAGTTGAAGCCTTACTTTCAAGAGCATCCAATCACTGTGGTCTGCACAGCTCCACTAGCCGAGATCATTGGAAGCCGAGATGCTTCGGGCCGAGCGGCCAAATGGGCCATAGATTTGGCTCCCTAAACCATCTACTACCAGCCCTGCACCGCCATCAAGTCGCAAGCACTGGCCGATTTCTTTGTCGACTGGGCCGAGACCCAGTACCTGTCGCCAGCGCCCGACTCCACCCATTGGCGGATGCATTTCGATGGCTCCAAGATGCGCACCGGCTTGGGAGCCGGCATCGTCCTCACTTCCCCTAAAGGCGACAAGCTCAAGTATGCGCTGCATATCCACTTCGCCGCCTCCAACAACGTCGCCGAATACGAGGCCCTCATTCACGGGCTCCGGCTTGCCAAAGAACTCGGCATCCGCCGGATCCTGTGCTATGGCGATTCCGATTTGGTGGTCCAGCAGTCATCTGGCGACTGGGACGCCAAAGATGCAAACATGGCGAGCTACCGCTTCCTGGTGCAGCAACTCAGCGGATATTTCGAGGGGTGCGAGTTCCTTCACGTGCCAAGAAATGACAACGACCAAGCAGACGCCCTGGCACGAGTCGGCTCCACCCGCCAAGCGATACCATCGGCATCGCCCTTCAGCGCCTCCTCAAGCCGTCTATCAAGCCTTCACCAGAATCAGACTCCATCTTTGTGCCGGCTCCCCCTGAAGAAGTCGGATCCGGCTCAAAAGCACCAGCAGATGGCACAAGAATTCTTACAGACGGCTCCAAGAATACCGCAGTCGAAGCCGGCCCGGGAACTTCAGAGCCCGGCCCGGGGACTGCGGCTGCCAGCCCGAAGACTCCAGAGCTCGGCCCGGGGACTACGCCAGTCGGCCCGGGGACTGCGCCAGTCGGCCCAGGAACTGCGCCAGTCGGCCCGGGGACTTTGCCAATCCAGCAAGCGGCCGCGGACTCCAGCCCGCCGCCTCCCAGCCCAGCCGCCCTTGTCCAAGTCGCAATAGTGGCAATTGAAGAAATAGCAGCACCCTCATGGGCCCAGCCCATCCTCAAGTTCCTAGTAAACAAAGAGCTACCAACTGATGAAATCTTGGCTCGGCAAGTACAACACCGAGCGACAGCCTATACTATAGTCAACAGAGAGCTGGTCAGGCGCAGCGTCACTGGTGTCTACCAACGTTGTGTCGAGGCAGAACAAGGCCAAGCAATTCTCAGAGACATCCATGAAGGCGAGTGCGGCCACCATGCGGCTTCAAGAGCACTCGTCGCCAAAGCCTTCCGGCACGGTTTCTTCTGGCCAACTGCCCTAGAAGAGGCCAAGGAATTAGTCCAAAAATGCAAGGGGTGCCAGATGTTCCGTTCCAAGCCGTTTCAGCCAGCTTCCACACTCAAGACCATCCCCATCGCCTGGCCCTTTGCGGTTTGGGGCCTGGACATGGTGGGACCATTCAAGACGGCACGAGGCAGCCTAACTCATCTACTTGTTGCGGTGGACAAGTTCACCAAATGGATAGAAGTAAAACCCATCAAGAAGTTGAATGGTCCGACTGCAGTGACTTTCATCGCCGACATCACGACTCGGTATGGCATACCACACAGCATCATCACCGACAATGGCAAAAAAAATTCCAAAGGCGCCTTGGCCCGTTTCTGCGCGACGCAGGGCATCCGACTGGACTTAGCGTCCGTTGCCCATCCGCAGTCAAACGGCCAGGTGGAGCGAGCAAACAGCCTCATCCTATCTGGCATCAAGCCTCGACTGGTCGAACCACTGGAGTGTTCGGCCGGCTGTTGTCTTGAGGGGCCACCGGCCGTCCTCTGGAGTCTGCGCATGACTCCAAACAAGTCAACCAACTTCACGCCTTTCTTCCTCGTCTACGGCGCTGAAGCTGTCATCCCAACGGACATAGAGTTCGACTCCCCGCGAGTCACCATGTACACCAAGGAGGAAGCAGAAGAAGCACGTCAAGACGGCGTCGATCTGCTGGAAGAGGGCCGGCTGTTGGCACTCAGCCGGTCCAGCATCTACCAACAGAGCCTGTGCCGATACTAAAACAGGAAGGTCAGGCCGAGATCTTTCCAAGAAGGCGACCTTGTGCTTCGACTGATCCAGCGGACAAGCGGCCAGCACAAGCTGTCGGCACCTTGGGAAGGCCCCTTCATTATCAACAAAGTGCTGGGCAACGACTCCTACTACTTGATCGACGCTCAGAAGTCCCGAGCACGCAAGAGAGACGACTCCGGCAAAGAGTCCGAACAGCCATGGAATGCAAATCTTCTCCGAAGATTTTACAGTTGATGCAGTATGTACCACACTACCCCTTTGTATTAAAGTACCAAGACTTCGGGCCCCCCGAGACGAGCTCGGGGACTGCCCTTTTTGTTATCTGTATGATAAGAATTATGCCTTCGAGTATTCTACTCTTTGCTACACCGCTTGGCACCGGGTTCGACTAGTCGGCCCGGGGACTCGCTGTCTTGCGCTATGAAATGCTTCCTGAAGTCGGACAAGTAGTGTGCGGCGCCTAAGCCGTCTCCTGCCAGAAGCCGCAGCTCGCAGAGCGACTGTTTGGCTGGCAGGAGTAAGGATGAATGGGCGCCCACATGAAAAATGGCTAAGGACCTAAAAAGCATTAACATAGCTTAAGCCGGCTTCCAGCCCCTTTTCGCAAAACCGACTCGTGAGTAGTCGGCTTGTCGCTTTCTATCCAACTTGTTAAAAAGACTCCATTGAATGGCAAGTACTTGCCTTCCCCAAAGTAGCCAGGCATTTGATCCAGCGGCAGTCCGCGGAGCGGTTGTCCGGCTGGCAAGGCGGCGACTAGGGGAAGGCGGCAAAGGAAGAAGCCAAAGGAGCAATGAGCAAGGAAACATAGAATCTGGATTAATATTTACATAGCATAGGCCCTTGGCCGAATCTTCAAATAGAAGTTCAAAATACACCCCGCGGGTGGAATTGTGCAAATTAACAAGTTCTTCAAAGACTATTAAGGCAGATAAAATAAAGACAAGACGACAGCCTAGGGAGCAGCATACGGGTTCGGAGGATCGAAGGAGACGGCGGTGTCAGGCGCCGGGGCGGCCGGCTGGGTAGTCTCGGCTTGATCATCACCAGCGGCAGCTGGCCCGGTCGGACGCGGCTCGTTGCTGGAGGCGCGGTCGAGCTGAGGCTGGTCGCCCGCCCCGTCTTCTGGCGCCTCCGTCTTGCCTTTGTCCTCCGCCTCGGCTTCCTCCTCGGTGCTAGAGCCAATCACCTCCGCCAAGTCCTCCTCGTAGTCCGGGTTCATCCCGAACCACTCTGGAGGCACCTCCTCGCCGCCTACAGCCGGCTTAGGGACGAAGATGCTGGTATCTGTGTAGTCGGCAATCGCCACCGCACGCTCGACGAGGGCGCCCTCCATAGCCACCAGCTCTGCCTGGGCCTCTGACCGGAACGCGGCCAGCCGGTCCAGGTCCAGCCCCGGATACCACGCCTTGACGAATTCCAAGGCCCGACGCGCTCCGGCCCGGGCCGAGGAACCCTTCCAGGCCTCAAGACGGCCAGCCGCGACCTCCAGCCAGTCGGCAGTCCGACTGGCTGTGCGCAGAACTGGCATGTCTGGCCACAGAGCAGCAACCGCCTGGGCGCCGGCACGCTGAAGCCGGTGCATCAACCGATGGGCCGGCCGAAGATGGGCCTCGATGCTCAGAAGCTGCTCGTCGATGGTGTCACAGCCCCAGATCGGCCTTGTTTGACTTTGATTGCTCATCATGTCATCATGTTTAAATTTCTAAGAAACTTGAAATGGGGATTGCCTAAACCCTAGCATTAAAGGAATTCACTAGATTTACCTAAAATATTTTTCAGTAAGTCCAAATGGCTTTCAAAAATGTTCATCAATTATGGTAAATACTGTAAACAGTAGCCAGAGGTGATGCACATTTTTCCATGACATATTTGGGCTCTGAATTAAATCATATGGTATTTTCATTTGGGCATTTGAATACTATAAAAATATTTGAAATGCTCAAATAGTCATAAACTAAAATGTTTACTGTTGGATATATTCTAAACAATAGCCATGATTAGTTTCATGATTTTTGGAAGTGTCTGAGTATTTTTAACAAAGCCCTAAAATTTACAGAATAATAGAAAACTGAAATAATTAGAAAAAGGAGAGAGAGAAACCTACCCGGCCCAGCTCCTCCAGCCACTTACCTGGCGCCACCAACCAGCCCAGCACGGCCCAGCCCACCGCCGCTTCCCCCCCTGTCGCCTTCCTCCTCGCGCCAGTAGGCAGGGGCGCGTGCCCGGTGCGCGTGGCCACACGCCGGCCACCTCCTCCCTGCCTGGCTGCCTCCTCCTCTCCCTGGACGTCTCCCGCAGCTCCACGCCACCCCCTGGAACCCCCCTCGCACTCTCCCTCGTCCTCATCTCCCCCTCTGTCTCTCTCTCCCGCAATCACCGTGACCGCCCGAGAACGCCGACGAGCACCCCCGTGACCACCGGCCACCCCTCGCCCTGCCGTTGAGCCCAGAGGCTCGGCCGCAACCTCTTCTCCCTCCTCGCCGAGCTACATGAGCCAGGACGGCCCCAAGACGACGCCTGTGGCCTTCTTCCCCGACCACGGCCGTCGGATGCCGCGGTCCGATTCGTCGTCTTCGCCGCCTTCCCGAGTCCGCTGAGCTACTCATCGACCTCGCCGTGAGCTCCTCTCTCCCCGTGCTTTATTTCCCGCTGTAGCCGTGCTAACCACTGCGGCCGAGAGCTTCTCGCCGCCGGCCATGGCGTGGCCGTGGCCACAGCCACCGCAGCTCACTCCCGAGCCCATCTTCGTGCTCACCGCAACCTCAGTAGCCCGTAGCCACCACCAGCTCCTCCTTTCGTGCCTCCTAGCGACGACCCCGAGCTCGCCCGAGCTCCGGCAGCCGCCAACGTCGTCGCCGGTGTCTTTTCCGACCATCCCGAGCCCAACCGCCACCACCACTCGATGCGCGAGCTCCCCAGCTACGCGTAGTGCATCTCCGCCGTCGATTTGGTCGATGGAGGACCAAATCCGAGCCTCGCCGCCGTGTCTGGCCTCGCCGGCGTCGAGTCGCCGGCGGGTTTGACCCCGCTGACCAGGGGTTTGACCTCCGTGGGATTAACACGCGTGGGCCCTGCACCTGACAAGATTAGTTTAGGACTAATTACCCCTGCTGACACTGACAGTGGGCCCCGTGGCTATTAATTTGATTAGTTAGAATTAATTAACTCTGTTAGTCACTTGTGTCACTGACGTGTGGACCCCGCTGGTCAGGTTTGACCCGGACCAGCCCCTGTTGACCTGCTGATGTCATGCCAACGTCATGCTGACGCAGTAAACCCTTTTCTAGATTTTAAATAAATCTAAATGATTTATTTATTTCAGAAAATAGCTAAAACTTCTAAAAATCATAGTAATTCAACCGTGACTCCAAATCAAACAAATTATATATGTAAAATTATCATAAAAATTCAAGGAATCCATCTGTACCATTTTCATGCATGTTTGAACAATGTTTGTCCTCTGTTTTGGACAAAACAAATAAATGGCATTTAAACTCTCACATATGGAGTTTGAATTTGAATCTTGTATTCAAACCAACCCCATTTAACTTGTTGCTACATGCATTAGCCCAAAACACATTCATATTGCCATGTCATAGCATGCATCATACTGTGCATTGCATTGATCGTGTTTCTTCTGTGTTTGCCGGTGTTGTTCCCCCTCGGTAGACGTTGTACCGACGATGTGATCATTGACACTGATGAAGACTCAATGCTATCTTCAGAAGTGCCAGGCAAGCAAAAACCCCTTGTTCATTCCGATACAATCCTACTCTCTCGCCCTGCTCTCTTTTACTGCATTAGGACAACAACGAGTCATTTGTTACTTGCTGCGGTAGCTGAACCCCTTTATCCTCTGCATGACCTGTCATTGCCACAGTAAATAGATGAAACCCACTAGTATGAGTAGGAGTTGCTTGAGCCCTGTTGTGCCTACTCATTCATGTTTGTTTGTCATGCCTGCTACTGCTTAGAGTTGAGTCAGGTCTGATTCATCGGGAATGAATCAGAGGTGTGTGAACATGTCCTACTGTGTGTGAGCTAAGTGGTGAATACGATTTGGTAAAGGTAGCGGTGAGAGGCCATGTAGGAGTACATGGTGGGTTGTCTCATTGAAGCCGTCCTTAGGAACTGAGTTCTGTGTTTGTGATCCATGATTCAGCTACTACCATGCATTGGGCCCTGAGATATGACCCCGCTCGACTTCTTAATCACCCTTGTCCTCTGTCCAGGAGTTGCAAGTAGCTTCTGGTGTTTGTAGTATGCTGGAGGCCGTGGGCAGCGCTGACCGGAGGGGTGGGCTGTGATGCGGTAGGCACGTGGCCGGGTATACCGGGCGCCCGTTTGGTGTCACGGAACCCTGTTCACATCGTTTGGGGCTGTGAGCGAAACCCCGGACGGATCTCCTCATGGATGGAACCCGAATAGGCGATAAACCTGGACTAGAGACTTGAGTGTTTAGGTAGGTCGTGGTCTACACCCACGTCGGCTTTCGCTTGAAGTCTGCCGAGCACATGTCGTGTGCAGACGCTAAGTGGTGGAAACATGTATGAAGAAGTACACCCCTGCAGGGTTAACATCATCTATTCGAATAGCCGTGTCCGCGGTAAAGGACTTCTGGGTTGCTTATATCAGTTCATAGACAAGTGAAAGTGGATACCCTAAAATACGCAAGATAAGCGTGAGTGCTATGAATGGCGTTCTCGTAGGGAGACGGGAGCGGATCCATAGTGGTGTATTGATATGGTGAATATGTGGACTCGTGTGCGCCACCTCAAAAGAGTTACTTGCAGTCGTAGTTCAGGATAGCCACCGAGTCAAAGCTGGCTTGCTGCAGTTAAACCCCCATCATCCCTTTGTTGATAATGATGCATATGTAGTTAGTTCTGATGTAAGTCTTGCTGGGTACATTTGTACTCACGTTTGCCTATTTTATGTTTTTGCAGAGAGACTTCGGTCTCGCTAGTAGTTCTGCATGGACTTCGACGTTTAGCTTGTTACCTCAGCTACGATCTTGTGCCCTCGGCAGGATCTGGTAGATAGTCAGGCTTCTCAGCCTTTTTCATTTGTAGATGTCTGTACTCAGACATGTTAAGCTTCCGCTTGTGCTTTGATTTGTATGCTCTGAATGTTGGGTCATGAGACCCCTGTTTGTAATATCTCGCTCCTCGGAGCCTAATGAATACATACTTGGGTCATAGAGTCATGTTGTGATGCCATGTTGTATTTGCACATATCGAGCATATTGTGTGTATGTTATTGAAATGCTTGGTATGTGTGGGATCTGACTATCTAGTTGTTTATCCTTAGTAGCCTCGCTTACCGGGAAATGTCTCCTAGTGTTTCCACTGAGCCATGGTAGCTTGCTACTGCTCCGGAACACTTAGGCTGGCCGGCATGTGTCCTTCTTCGTTCCTGTGTCTGTCCCTTCGGGGAAATGTCACGCGTTGAGTACCGGAGCCCTGTTAGCCCGCTACAGCCCGGTTTACCGGAGTTCTGCTAGCCCAGTGCTACAGCCCGGACCCACTTGCTGATGACCGACACGTTCGATGCTGGGTCATGGATGCCTGTCCCTGTAAGTCTGTACCACTTTGGGTTTACGACTAGTCATGTCAGCCCGGGCTCCTTATCATATGGATGCTAGCGACATCATTATATACGTGAGCCAAAAGGCGCAAACGGTCCCGGGCAAAGGTAAGGCGACACCCGTGGGAATACCGTGCGTGAGGCCGCAAAGTGATATGAGGTGTTACAGGCTAGATCGATGTGACATTGAGTCGGGGTCCTGACAGATGGTCAGGGGGCGTTAGCAGCGATCTCCACGCCATTTGCCCTCCGTGCCTCGCGATCGGCCTCGATGGCCTGTGTGACTGCCTGCGAGTGGCCAGGGAAGAAGTCTGCCAAGACAAAAAAGAAGCAAGTCAAAAAATCAGAAGTTAGCCCGACCCACAGTCGGAAGCTCAAAGAAAGAAAGGAAGAAAAGAAACTCACCATCGACGATGTCTTCGATCTCATGGAAGCCGGAGGTCAGCAGCGCCTCCTTGTCAGTCCAGGAGGAGCGCTCGCTTTCGAACTCGGCCAGGAGAGCAGCCTCTCTCTTCTCGGCCTTGTCCTGCGCCTTCTTGAGCAGCTCCCTCTGCTCGGCCAGCTGCGCAGCCAGCAGGTCGCACTCTGCGGCAAGCTTGCTGCACTCCTCCCCCTTGACGCGCAAGATGGTGTTGGCTTCGCCCAGCTGCTCCTGAAGAGTGGCGTTGGCCCCTGAAGAACAAGGAAGAAGACGTTAAGTCGTCAGCAAAGAAGGTCGCAGGGAAGATCCGGCCCGACTGCTCAGCAGTCGGCCCGAATCTCGGGGACTACAGCCCGCGGGTGCGCCAGCGCGCCCCCGCGAAGAAGAAGAAGAACAAAAGAAAGAGACTTTAAGTCGTCAGCAAAGAAGGTCGCCGGGAAGATCCGGCCTGATTGCTCAACAGTCGGCCCGAATCTTGGGGACTACAGCCCGCGGGTGCGCCAGCGCACCCCCGCGAAAAAGAAGGACTCACTCCGGCTCTATGACAAGTCGGCAGTCCGCTTGCCCAGCTCCTCAACATTGCGGTTGAAGGCAGTGACGCGGAGGTTGTGATACTCCTGTAATAAGCATTTCAGACAAAGATAAATATTTGGAACTCGCCAGAGGGAGTTCCGAACCGCCTGCTCAGCAGCCGGCCCGAAACTGGGGGACTACACCCAGTGGGTGCGCTGGCGCGCCCCCACAGAGAAGAACAAGAAAAACAAGAATCAAAAGAGGAAAGCATACTCGGACGACCGCTCGCGATGCCAGATGCGCCTTGGTGCAGTTCTGGAGGGCATCGCCCTTGGCTCGCAGCTTCGCCTGGACGTCAAGAAGCGCCTGGTCCAGCGGACCTGTGCCGCCTCCGCGCACCCACCCAACGGGCGCGACGCTCGTTGCCTCGGCATCTGGGATGGCCGAGCTGGTGGCACCGGTCTCCAAGGGTCGCGGCGCCGAAGTCGCCTTCTCAAGGCGGCGGCGCGCTGGCGAGGCGACTTGAAGGAGCAGCGTCGCCATGGCCTCGTCCTCAGTCGGCGGCACCGGCGGGCCCGCCGGCTGTTTACCACGCGCGCTCCCAGACGGCGGCGGAGGCGGCAGTGGCGGCACGAGCGTGTCCGACATGGAGGCCTTGCTGCTTTCCCTCTCCATGATGGGGTTCTCGGCACCGGCTTCTCTAGTCTGCCCCGTGAACTCCGGGGGCGGCGGTGCAGAGGTCAGCAGGATGACGAGCAACGCCGATTGGCGATGCACGGCCTCCTCGGCTCACTGCCTTGCTGCAATGGCGGCTTCGGCCTCTTCCAGCTTTTTCTGGGCAGAGGCCGCCGCCTTCTCAGCCTCCGCCTTCTCCAGGCGGTCGTCCTCATCCTCGTCGCGCCTCTCCTGCGTGTTTCGCTCCGTCGCCTCCCGGAGGTCGGCGGCAGGGTCAATCCGCCAAGTGTTGGCGGACGTCTTTACCGACCCCATGACATAGGGGGCGGGGACCCTCTCAAGGGTAAGGGGAGCCCTGAAGCAAGAAGGGAGTGTAAAAAAAACTCGGACAAGATTCACCAAAGGAAAATAAGACAAAGGCAGAAACACTTACGCAGAGACCAGTGGCGGCCTCTTCACTTCCTTGCGGAAACGGTTGGCCTTCACGGCTGCCTCCTCCCGCTTAGTCGCGGCGGCCGCCCCCTTGAACTTCTTCGGCTTGCCGCCGAGCAAACTCGGCCCGGCCTGGCGCCTCTTCACGTCGCCTTGACCGGCCAAGCCGGCGGAGGAACTCGCACCCGGCTGGCCGACCCTTGACTGGTGGCATGGGGCGACTTCCCCTTTGAGGTCGTCTTCAGGCCAGTCGGCGAAGGTGGGCGAGGGCCTCAAGCCGCTTCCCGCTCCTCCTCCCCCGCCTTCGGCGTCAGCCTCCATCGCCGCCGCCCCCAAGTCGGGGTCGTCGACATCGCTCTCCGCTCGGCCGGGGACGAACTCACGGGGCGGTCTCGCGACGCCGGCTGCAGGCTGAATGAGGGGGTTCTGACTCAAAGAAACCAAAAAGATCAGGATTCGGATTCGGCTACAAAGAAAACAAAGCAACAAGAGATGCGACTTACCACCGGAGGAGGGTTGGCGCGTGAGTACGGCTCCTTGCCGAACTGCCAGTCCACCGCGAGCTCGCAGTTTGCGATGTGGTTCACCATGTTCGCCACTTCCGCGCGGGGCATGTCCCTGGTGCACATCTAACTCGGGTCCCGGTGGTTGCTCATGTGACTGATCAGATGAGGCCGGCCTTGGAGAGGGAGGACTCGGCGCGCCATGAAGGCGGCCAGCAAGTCGGCCCCAACCAGGCCCTCCGACTGCGTCAGAACTCGGAGTCGCGCTACGGCGGCGGCTCCGGCGGGAGTCAGCGTCTTGACTCGGTGGGACCAGCTGGGGAGCCTCTCAGCCGGTGCGCCGGCTTCGTAAGGCGGCGGATTGACCCAGTCGCCGTCTGGGCGACGTTCTTCACGTAGAAATAGGACCGCTGCCACATCTTCACCGACTTGATCAGCGGGATGGAGGGAAACGGATTGTCGGCTGTCGATCTCCGCATCGTGATGAAGGCACCGCACTGGGCCGGCACGCTGGCGACGTGCATGCCGAGCTTGGATTGAAAGAATTCTCCCCACAGCTCGATGGTGGGGAGAACGCCGAGGAAGCCTTTGCACAGGGTGGCGAAGGCAGCCAGCAGCACCACCATGTTCGGGGTGAGGTGGTGCGGCTGGAGCCCGTGGAACTCCAGGAAGGAACGGAAGAAGCCGTTCGCCGGCAGCCCCAGGCCGCGCATGAGGTGCGAGCGGAATATGACCCGCTCGCCCTCCTCCGGCGCCGGCGATATCTCCCTTGCCGGCGCGGCGCGGGCTCGCACGAGGTTTGCACCGGGGAGGCGGCGCGTCTTGCGAAGAAACTCGATGAGGTCGTCGTCCACCTCGGAGCCGTCCCACACGCCGGAGCACACGGCAGGAGCCGCGGCGGCGGAGGAAGAGCTCATCGCTGTGGGCGCGGCATGGTTCGGCACGACGACGGCAAGAAGGAGAAGGAAGCAGAGGAAGCAAGAGGAGGCGGGGGAGTGGGGAAGATGGGCGCGCGTGCTTCACCGCTCCTCTCCCCCCGCCTACTTATAGCTTCGCAGGCTGAGAAGCCGATGGGGCGGGCGTAGGATTAACTGCGCACGGGACCCCACGCCCCCCACGATTTACCCCACAAAGTTACTACGCACAGTAACAGCATGGGAAACCCAACCATCCACACGGCCGCAACGGATCCATTCGCATGCCGAGGCGCGGTAGTGGCAGGCCCCGCCTGACGGCCTGTCCTGTCGCGCGTGTGGGTAGGCAGACTGTCCTCGCCGCGTGGCGCCGCGCGACGGGTCCGCGGCGGGCGACCGCGGGGAAGCGTATCGGGCACGCCGCCTGGTTTCCCGCCGTGACTTTCAAGCTCCTTAGGGGGCAAGACGGCCCTCTGCGAGTCCGACTCCAGATAGTCGGCTTGAAGGAAGACGGCAAGCAAAACCCGGATTCCACCATCAGAAGAATGAAACTTTTGAGGCCCCACGACGTATCATCCTCGGAGCCTCACCAGCTTCGGGGACTACTATCGGAGTAATGGGCCACGGGTAGGCTAACCCGAGCCCCTGAATCTTTCAAAACATCGGGGCAGGCTGCGCCCCTCAAGCCGTGTCCCAGGGACGACTCCAAGATATGCCGAGTCCCAGGGACGGCTCCAAGATAAGCCGAGTCCCAGGGGGGACTCCAAGATAAGCCGACTCTTGGCCGGTGACTTCCGGAGAAGCCGGCTATAGAGAGTCGGCCCGCGACTCCACCCATCTCCTGCCTTCGCTACGATGGACGGGGCGGGGTACGGTCACAGCATGGCCGTCTCTACCCTGCTTACGAGGGGCTGGCATGGCTACAGTGTGCCGTATCGCTGGAGATCTCCATCGTGGCGCGGCACTGTTGCCATGCCTACCCTGACCTCAGCCTCAGTGGGCGGTGCACTGTGCCCACGACGACCTACTTGTACGACCCAGAGACGGTGGGACCCGACCGTCAGCGGGAGCACAGAAGACGGCGGGAACGCCCCAAAGACGGACCCGTGGGAGTCGGCCCCCTAGAGTCGGCCGGCCCCTCCCACGGGCCCCACACGCCATTAACCAGACAAGACGGGGAATGGCGACAGTGACCGTCCGTCAGGCGGCGGCACTGTTGCCACGACCCCATGACCAAGCGAGCGTCATTAGAAGCACGGCTACAGTGCCGGGCCTGTCGGCGGGGCCCGCCAGTCGGCGGGCCCCAGCAGTCGGCGGGGAAGACAGCGGCCTGAGAGACAGACGGCTGGGACCCGTGCCCAGCCGGATTACCATTGTACCCCCGGGAGGTAGGCCTATATAAACCCCCCAGGGCACCCATGCAAAGGGTTCGAATCCATTAGCACTAGACCAGATCACATAGAAAGGAGAGAGCTAGCCTTGCCTTCTCCTACCTCCAGAATACAGCTCAAGGAGCAACCTTGCACTCACTTTGCCTTAGTGATCACGCGGAGACCCCGCAGAGCAGCAGTAGGGGTGTTATCTCCTCGGAGAGCCCCGAAGCTGGGTAAGATCCGCCGGCGTGCATGTCTTCGCCTCATTCCGTTTCCTGGCACCGGCGACGTTCTACTTGCCCCACCATGATAAGCCATCCTTTGGCATATGTCGCACCCAACCCCCGACATGTTGCAAATCTTCTGAACGCATAGTTCAAATCTTTGAGTACGTGGATTTGAGGCGGAAATGTGTTGAACATTCCACTAATTTCCCGACATTCTCAATGGTACTTAAAATCTCCCCCCTAATGCCTAGAAATGTTCCTCATTGAATCAACATACTAGCCTTGAATAACTCCCCATGCGAGGGGCTTGAGGTATTGACAGAAATACAGTTATTCCTCACATAGATCCCAACTATATGTTGAGGGGCCAATGATGTATGCAGGGGTGGTGATATCGGTGTGTAACCGAATTACCGCAGATGGGAAATACTTGGTAGATTTCCATGTATCAAAGATAGAGGGGAATAATATTATGCAGTTTAGTCATGAGCGTGTAAAAGTACATGACTCCAACGTAAAGTTGGTAAGTTGCAATTCCGGAGTAAGATAATGCAATGAGCTTAACTCTTTGGATAAAGGATTCTACCAAATCATTTTGAGTCCAGACATATAGGACAAAGTGCCAAACTTTAATCCTAGGGCCATAGTTGAAAGTGCGTTATATCGACTAGAGGGGGGGGGGGGTGAACAAGAAATTTTTACAAATTTGTCACTAAGGAAATTCGAAGTGAGGAATTTCCTAAGCAACAAAACACTAGCAGCGGAATAAGTACTCAGGTACAAGCATAATAGAGCAATAGCATAGTACAGAAAGCATGAAACAGGATAAGCAGGCTAAAGACAAAGTGACTGAAGAAATAGGGTTGAGGAAATTGAGAAAGTCTTCAGTCAAAGTCTTCAAACAGTAACGATCAGGTTCACCAACACATGAATGAAGAAATGAAAGGGTTGAGGAGATAGAACTAGTAGCTTGGTGAAGACGATGATTTGGTAGACCAGTCCCAACTGCTGTGACGGTTGTACGTCTGGTTGGAGCGGCTAGGTATTTAAACCCGAGGACACATAGTCCTCACCGTATTCTCCTTGAGATAAAGTCACACAGACCTCACCCAATCACTCATGGTAAGTCTTCAGGTGACTTCTAAACCTTCACAGACTTGGTCACTTGGCGATCCACAATTCCTCTTGGACGCTCTAGACCATGACGCCTAACCGTCTGGAGGATGCACAGTCCTAAAAGGTAACAAGCATCGGTTCCACACAAGAACAATCTCTTCATTGATGCTCAATCACTTTGGGTTGTAGGTGTTTGGGTTTTGGGTTTTCCTCACTTGATTATTTTCGCTCAAAGTCCTCGGAGGATGGGATGCTCTCAATGACAAGTGTCAGTTTCTCTCGGAGCAGCCAACTAGTTAGTGGTTGTAGGGGGCGGCTATTTATAGCCTAGGGAGCAGCTTGACATGATAAGACATAAATGCCCTTCAATGATAATGACCGTTAGGTGGGTAGGATATTTTGGACAGCTGGCATGTAGCACAACAACGGTTGGAAATTTGAGCTCTCAAATTCCTCAGTGCTATCATGTTCCTCACTTTGTAGGCAATCCGCACTAGCGAATTCCTAAACCGTTAGTCAGAAGAAATTCTTCAAAGAATAGAGGATCTTCGTCTCTGTCACTGAAGAAATTGACTGAACTGTATAAGATTTCCAATGGCTTCACTCGAAAGGATTGGGTAGGTGCGGGCTTTTGAGATGAGCATCACTTGGAAAGTGTTTACTTAGTTTTATCTCGACCCCCTTTAACAGTACGGTGTTTCCTATGACTCAAGAAAGAGAAAATGAAACTACGAAAACAAAAGTCTTCACGCTTCATAGTCCTCGCATGAATATCCAAGTCTTCAAGGTCACACCAATTTCCTCAGTTTCAAAGTATTCAAGAAAACCAAAGTCTTCAAATGAAGACATTCATTTTTAGGGGTTGACTTTCATCATAAATATCAAACTCCTCATCGACTTATAGAGCCTGTGTACACTCTCAAACACATTAGTCCCTTAACCTATAAGTCTTCAATACACCAAAATCACTAAGGGGCACTAGATGCACTTGCAATCTCCCCCTTTTTGGTGATTGATGACAAATAGGTTAAGTTTTCAACGGGGATAAACATATGATGTCTAAATGCTAATATTGAGGAATTTGATTGCAAGATATAGAAGAACTCCCCCTAAAGATGTGCATATTTAAGGAATTTGCTTTGGATAGCAGATGCACATTGTAGAGTAAAATCATGGAGATCTCCCCCTATATCTTGTAATTCATACACGCATTTGACATATGATATGAAGAATTTGAAATGCATGATGAAATATGGTGTCTGATGAAATTCAACATGTGTGCATTAAGGTACTTGAGGAAATAAGCATGCAGAAAGCAGTCAAAAGTATCAGAGCACCATAGGACTTAAGTTTACAACTCATCAGAGCAAACACTTCAGAAGAGCAAGAGTTGTAACTTAACCAAAAAAACACCCATAGACCCGCTTGAAGACTAACTCAAATTTCTCCCCCTTTGTCATCGAATGACCAAGAGGGACGAAAAATGAGGACTAACGCCCCTGAAGAATATGATCATGATGTCGATGGAGGAGCGCCAACATTGTTGGGGTTGTCCATTGAGGTAGGGCCTGCCATAGTGTCTTTCAAATCTTCAGCTTCATCTGTCTTCTGCGACGAAGTATATGAACTGGCGACCAGCTGAGGAACTTTAACCTTCTTGAATTTCTTCGAAGTTGGCTGAGACCAATCAAAGTCCTGTTGGAAGTCCATTTCCTTGAGTTCTTCAACATTGTAGAGATGTGAAAGAATGGCCCAAGTGCGGTCGAAGACTTGATGCAGATAATGGTGATTCTTCTTCACAGTGTTTTGAGTGGTTGTCATGTTCTGAAGAATAGCATCAAACTGACACTTGACCCACTTGTGATTTCCATCAACTTTCCGGTGAAGACTGAGGAGAAGCTCACGACCAGTCATTACACGTGAAGCAGTGGCTTGAGGATTTTCTTTGAAGCTTTGGTGGCAGAATCTTGTGTTGTAGAGTCATCATTGGTGGAATATGAGGCAGCCTTGCGAAACTGACCATCCAATGGACGAGTGCCTTCATCAATAACAGCTGCTTTGCCCTTCTCATCAACTGAGGAAACAATCCTTTTGAGGACTTCAATAGGTGGCAAATAGCTGAGATGATTTGGAAAGTCAGCCTTGTAATGAATTGAAGACCTTGATCTAATGAATTTCATGATCTAGGGAGCATAAGGCTTCAACTCAGAAGGTGACAGAGCAGCATTGGCCAAAGTCCTCATGAAGAAATCATGGTAGTTGATTGGAATGTCATGCATGGTATTGAAAAGCAGATTCTTCATGATGCCAACAACCTCTTCTTCATCAGAGTTGTGGCCCTTGATTGGACTGAGGGTTTTGGTCAAGATGCGATAAACTGTCCTTGGCACATAGAGTAATTCCTTCACGAGGAATGTGGTCCTTGGAGCTTGGCCAACCTTCAAAGGCTTCATCAGCACTTGCATCAAATGATTTGAGAGTTCAGGTTTCTCATAGATGAGCATTGCACCTTCAGTGGGAGGACTTACTAGGACGGCGTGAAGCAATTCAGAGGCCGGTGCTTTATAATGAGTATTTCTAGACATCCAGTCAAGCACCCATGATTTCACATCTTCAACATTTCCAGTGAGGTGCAATGTTGCGTAGAATTGAAGAATGAGTTCTTCATTCCAGTCAAAAATGTCAGTGCAGAGGTTCAAGAGCCCAGCGTCATGAAGAACACTCATGATAGGTTGGAAGCAAGGAAGTGATTCCATATCCACGTGAGGAATTTGTTGATGCTCAGATACCTTGTCCTTATTGAATAGGAGTGAAGAATAAAAGTTCATCTGACTGGCTGTCCAGAAGTGCTTGTGTCGAAGTCTTGCAGAGTCATAGTATAGTAATCCGTGAAGAAATGATGCTCAACAAAGAAATCATCATCAGCAGTCTTGGCCTCCATTTCTTCAGCATTAGAAGCTGGAACTTCTTCACGAATAGAATGAAGTGAAGCTTGATGTCCTTCGGAGCCCATGTGAATTTCTTCAGTTTGTACAGGGGACTGAGGAATTTGATGCAGAGGAGTGTTCAATGGTGAATTGGGATGATGAGTTTCCCAATAGTCATCATTCAAAATAGGAGTTATAGACCCAATGTCCACATCCTCATCTTCTTCATCAGTTTCTTCAACGCCTGCCTCTTCAGCTATGAACTAAGGCATGGGCAATGATACCAGCGGAGTTGCTTCCTGCTACCTCTTGAGCTTGCTTTGGTTTTTCCCTTGAAGAGGAAAGGGTGATGCAGCAAAGTAGAGTAAGTATTTCGCTCAGTTTGAGAACCAAGGATCAATCCAGTAGGAGATAACGCACAAGTCACTAAATACCTGCACAAACAATCAACAAACTCGCACCCAACGCGATAAAGGGGTTGTTAATCCCTTCACGGTTATTTGCAAAAGTGAGATCTGATAGAGATAGATAAACAGTAAAGTAAATATTTTTGGTTTATAGATCGGAAAGTAATAGATTGCAAAATAGTAGACCGGAAACTAATATGATGGAAAATAGAACTTATAGGATGGAAAAGAGACCCGGGGCCATAGGTTTCACTAGTGGCTTCTCTCAAGATAGCAAATATTACGGTGGGTGAACAAATTATTGTCGAGCAATTGATAGAAGAGCGCATAATTATGACGATATCTAAGGCAATGATCATGAATATAGGCATCATATCCATGTCAAGTAGACCGAAACGATTCTCCATCTACTACTATTACTCCACACATCGACCACTATCTAGCATGCATCTAGAGCATTAAGTTCATAAAGAATGGAGTAACGCATTAAGTAAGATGGCATGATGTAGAGGAATTAACTCAAGCAATATGATGAAAACCCCATCTTTTTATCCTCGATGGCAACAATACAATACGTGCCTTGCTGCCCCTACTATCACTGGGAATGGACACCACAAGATTGAACCCAAAACTAAGCACTTCTCCCATTGCAAGAAAAACCAATCTAGTAGGCCAAACTAAACTGATAATTCTAAGAGACTTGCAAAGATATCAAATCATGCATATAAGAATTCAGAGAAGACTCAAATAATATTCATAGATAATCTGATTATAAATCCACAATTCATCGGATCTCGGCAAACACACCGCAAAAGAATATTACATCGAATAGATCTCCAAGAACATCGAGGAGAACATGGTATTGAGAATCAAAGAGAGAGAATAAGCCATCTAGCTACTAGCTATGGACCTGTAGGTCTGAGGTAAACTACTCATGCTTCATCGGAAGGGTAATGGTGTTGATGTAGAAGCCTCCATGATCGAATCCCCTCCGGCAGGACGGTGGAAAAGGCCCCTAGATGGGATCTCACGGGTACAGAAGGTTGCGGCAGTGGAAAAGTATTTTCGTGGCTCCCCTGATGTTTTTGGGGTATAAGAGTATATATAGGCGAGAGAGTTAGGTCAGGAGACCTACGAGGGGACCATAAGGTAGGGGGCGCCCCTACCCCCCTGGGCGCGCCCTCCACCCTCGTGGCAGCCTCATTGCGTCTCCAACTTCATCTCCAAGTCTCCTAGTTTGCTTCTGGTCCAAGAAAGATCATCGCAAAGGTTTCATTCCGTTTGGACTCCGTTTGGTATTCCTTTTCCGCGAAACTCTAAAACAGGCAAAAAAACAAAAACTGGCACTGGGCTCTAGGTTAATAGGTTAGTCCCAAAAATAATATAAAATAGCATATAAAACATTCAAAACAGATAATATAATAGCATGGAACAATCAAAAATTATAGATACGTTGGAGACGTATCAAGCATCCCCAAGCTTAATTCCTGCTCGTCCTCGAGTACGTAAATGATAAAAACATAATTTTTGATGTGGAATGCTACCTAACATACTTATCCATGTAATTCTATTTATTGTGGCATGAATGTTCAGATCCGTAAGATTCAAAACAAAATTTTAATATTGACATAAAAACAATAATACTTCAAGCATACCAATAAAGCAATCATGTCTTCTCAAAATTAAATGGCCAAAGAAAGCTATCCCTACAAAATCATATAGTCTGGCTATGCTCTATCTTCATCACATAAAATATTTAAATCATGCACAACCCCGATGACAAGCCAAGCAATTGTTTCATACTTTTGATGTTCTCAAACTTTTTCAACTTTCACGCAATACATGAGCGTGAGCCATGGATATAACACTATGGTGGAAGAGAATATGGTGGTTGTGGGGAAGACAAAAAAAAGAGGAAGATAGTCTCACATCAACAAGGCGTATCGACGCTATGGAGATGCCCATCGATAGATATCAATGTGAGTGAGTAGGGATTGCTATGCAATGGATGCACTAGAGCTACAAGTGTATGAAAGCTCAAAAAGAAACTAAGTGGGTGTGCATCCAACTTGCTTGCTCATGAAGACCTAGGGCAATTTGCGGAATCCCATCATTGAAATATTCAAGCCAAGTTCTATAATAAAAAATTCCCACTAGTATATGAAACTGACAAAATAGGTGACTCTCTATCATGAAGATCATGGTGCTACTTTGAAGCACAAGTGTGGAAAAGGATAGTAACATTGCCCCTTCTCTATTTTTCTCTCATGTTTTTCTTTTCTTTCTCATTTTTTTATTTTGCTCCTTTTTTATATTTTTTGTCCGGAGTCTCATCCCGACTTGTGGGGGAATCATAGCCTCCATCATCCTTTTCTCACACGGGAAAATGCTCTAATAATGAAGATCATCACACTTTTATTTACTTACAACTCAAGAATTACAACTCAATGCTTAGAACAAAATATGACTCTATGTGAATGCCTCCGGCGGTGTACCAGGATGTGCAATGAACCAAGAGTGACATATATGAAAAAATTATGAAGGTGGCTTTGCCACAAATACGATGTCAACTACATGATCATGCAAAGCAATATGACAATGATGATGCGTGTCATAATAAACGGAACGATGAAAAGTTACGTGGCAATATATCTCGGAATGGCTATGGAAATGCCATAATAGGTAGGTATGGTGGCTGTTTTGAGGAAGGTATATGGTGGGTGTATGGTACCGGCGAAAGTTGCGACACAAGAGAGGCTAGCAATGGTGGAAGGGTGAGAGTGCGTATAATCCATGGACACAACATTAGTAAAAAAGAACTCACATACTTATAGCCAAAATCTATTATTTATTGAAACGAAGTACTACGCGCATGCTCCTAGGGGGATATATTGGTAGGAAAATACCATCGCTCATCCCCGACCGCCACTCATAAGGAAGACAATCAAAAAATAAATCATGATCCGACTTCATCACATAATGGTTCACCATACGTGCATGCTACGTGAATCACAAACTTTAACACAAGTATCTCTCAAATTCACAACTACTCACTCTTATATCACCATCTTCATATCTCAAAACAATCATAAAGAATCAAACTTCTCATAGTATTCAATGCACTTTATATGAACGTTTTTATTATATCCCTCTTGGATGCCTATCATATTAGGACTAAACTTATAACCAAAGTAAATTACCATGTTGTTCTAAAAGACTCTCAAAATAATATAAGTGAAGCATGAGAGTTTATAAATTCCCATAAAATAAAGCCACCACCGTGCTATAAAAAGATGTAAGTGAAGTACTAGAGCAATATTGCCTAGCTCAAAAGATATAAGTAAATCACATAGAGTATTCTAATAAATCACGATTCATGCGTGTCTCTCCCAAAAGGTGTGTACAGCAAGGATGATTGTGGTAAACTAAAAAGAAAAGACTCAAATCATACAAGACGCTCCAAGCAAAATACATATCATGTGGTGAATAAAAATATAGCCTCAAGTAAAGTTACCAATAGACAAAGACGAAAGAGGGGATGCCTTCCGGGGCATCCCCAAGCTTAGGCTTTTGGTTGTCCTTGAATATTACCTTGGGATGCCTTGGGCATCCCCAATCTTAGGCTCTTGCCACTCCTTATTCCATAGTCCACCAAATCCTTACCCAAAACTTGAAAACTTCACAACACAAAACTCAACAGAAAATTTCATGAGCTCCGTTAGTATAAGAAAATAAATCACCACTTTAAGGTACTATTGCAAACTCATTCTTTATTTATATTGGTGTAATATCTACTGTATTACAACTTTTCCATGATTTATTCCCCCCCAATATTCTTCCAGCAAAGATTCAAGCCAAATAATTTCAGCAGTAGCATTTGCCAAAGATTTATACTCAGCTTCAGTACTTGACCTTGACACTGTTGCTTGTTTCCTGGCACTCCATGAAATAAGATTAGAACCAAAGAAAATAGCAAAACCACATGTTGATTTTCTATCATCACTGCAACCTGCCCAGTCTGCATCAGAGAAAGCACTAACAAGTGTAGAGTTGGACCGTCTGAAATGAAGTCCCAAACCTACAGTGTGCTTTACATATCGTATGATCCTCTTGACAGCTGTCCAATAAGCAGAAGTGGGAGAATGTAAGTATTGACATACTTTGTTAACATCAAAAGAAATATCTGGCCGTGTTAAGGTTAAGTATTGCAAGGCACCAACAACACTTCTGTATTTGGTGCTTTCTTCTTCCTTAAGTGGCTCCCCTTCGTATGCTGACAATTGTTCTGATGAAGATAATGGTGTAGGTGATACCTTACAATCCTTCATTCCCATCCGAGCCAAGAGTTCATTTGCATATTTTTCTTGTTTCAATACTATACCATCCTGAACCCTCTTAACTTCAATGCCCAAGAAGAAACTCAGATCACCAAGATCATTTAAAGCAAATTCTAAGCTTAGGTCACGCAGAAGAGCATCAGTAGCTTTCTGAGAAGAACTTGCAACTATAATGTCATCTACATATATGAGCAAAAAGATAACGGTGTTTGCCTTGTTATATATGAAGAGAGACGTGCCAGCCTTTGATGCAATAAAGCCAAGATGTTTTAACTGCATACTTAACCTAGAGTACCATGCTCTAGGTGCTTGTTTCAAACCATAAAGAGCTTTGTCAAGCTTGCATACATAATGAGGTTTTTGTTTGTTTTCATAACCTGGTGGTTGCCTCATATAGACCCCCTCTTCCAGAACACCATGCAAAAACGCGTTCTGTACGTCTAGCTGCATTAGGCTCCATCCCCTAGACACGGCAATAGCAAGCAAAAGTCTGATTGTCACAGCTTTAACCACAGGGCTAAATGTATCCTCATAATCAATACCATAACGTTTCTTAAAACCTTTAGCAACGAGACGTGCCTTATACCTGTCAATGGAGCCATCTGCCTTTTTGTTGATCCTATACACCCATTTGCAATCAATAATATTTTTACCTTTCTTGTTTGGCACCAGATGCCATGTTTTGTTTCTCATCAAAGCTGTGTATTCCCCATCCATAGCCTTTTTCCACTTTTTATCCCCAAGTGCATCATCCAATTTTGTTGGCTCGCCTGAAATACACAACATGCCATACCGAATAGTGCCATCAGTTCTGATTTTTGGATTCTTAATACCTTTTTGTAGCCGAGTTGCAACTCTTGATGTGATTGGTGGAGGCTGCTGTACATGCTGGCGCACTGCATTGCTGGTCGCAGAAGATCCTGGGGAGGAATCATAAGATGCCGCACCGGATCCAGTGGCCACGGGTGTGGCTTCTTCAGTCTGCGCCGCACCACCTGTTGCCGCAGAGGATCCCGCACCAGCTGGGCCTGGCGGACGCGCGCGCGAGTCACGTCTCGCGATTGGCTGCATGCGCGCGCCAGCCGAGGGAGATTCCCCGCGTGGGGACGTGTCGGGCGCTGCGTGCGTCGCCCGCGCCTGGTCGACCGACTCGCGATCCCAGGCGGATATCCGCGCCTGATCCGAGGCGGATCTGTGCACAAGGATGGCAGGCGCCGCCAAATCTTCCTCGTTCGCCGCGCCTGCTTCGTCCTCTTCTTCCACATGAAATACATCATCATTTTGAATGGGATTTTGATCATTTTGATCGTTTTGGACGCCATTTTCTTCAGGAACCTGCAACACAGAAGACAAGGACTGGTTCTAGTAGGGATACTTTCATCATGTTGGTTATTGCAATTGTTTCCCCCGTGATCAAAATCTCGAAGTGTAGAGGGAAGAAGTAGGATCTCTTGACGAAGGAGGGCACCGGCATTAGGATGAAGAGTTTCAAACGGAAAAATTGATTCATCAAACACAACATCGCGAGATATATAAACTCGGCCTGTGGGAACATCTAGACATTTTACTCCTTTGTGCATGGGACTATACCCCAAAAATACACATTTTTTGGAACGAAACGCAAGTTTGCGTGTGTTGTATGGTCTTAGGTTAGGCCAACATGCACAACCAAATAGTCGAAGAGATTTGAAGTCTGGTTTAGTACCAAAAAGACGTGTGATGGGACTTTCAAGTTTGATGACTTTGCTTGGTCGAATATTTATAAGGTATGTGGCAGTGAGAAAGGCTTCATCCTAGAATTTTAGGGGCATGGAAGTATTGGCTAGCAGTGCTAGTCCTACCCATAGATTCATCAAAATAAGCAAAGAACACGCAAAAAACAGAATCTGTCAAAAACAGAACAGTCTGTAGCAATCTGTAACTCTCGAATACTTCTGTAACTCCAAAAATTCTGAAAAATTAGGAAAACATGAGAAGTTTATGTACCAATCCCTAGCAAAAATAATCAGATCAAAATCATATTTCTGTGAATTATGAAAATTATTTTCCTTGGCTTAAAAGTTTCTGATTTTCAGCAGGATTAACACAACTATTAGCGTAAGCTATCCTAAAGGTTTAACTTGGCCCAAACACTAATTAAAACATAAAACCACGTCTAACCAGAGGCTAGATGAATTATTTATTTCTAATCAGGAACAAAATGCAAAGAACAAAAATAAAATTGGGTTGCCTCCCAACAAGCGCTATTGTTTAACACCCTTAGCTAGGCATTGATAATTTTAATGATGCTCACATGAAAGACAAGAATTGAAGCACAAAGAGAGCATCATATGGTACGTGACAAACACATCTAAGTATAACATACTTCCTATGCATAGGCATTTTATAAGCAAAAAAATTATCAAGACAAGCAAAACTAGCAAATGCAAGGAAGAAGAATAAAACATAGACAATCTCAACATGAAGTGAGGTAATTTAGTAACATGAAAATTTCTACAACCATATTTCCTTTCTCATAATAATTTCATGTAGGATCATAGGCAAATTCAACAATATAGCTATCACATAACATATTCTCAACACGATCCACATGCATGCAAAGTTGACACTCTTCCAAAATAGTGGGATCAATATTAACTAAAGTCATGACCTTTCCAAACCCACTTTTATCAAAAATTTCATAAGATTGAACATTCTCCAAATATGTGGGATCTAAAGTTGACACTCTTCCAAACCCACTTTCAATATTATTGCAAACACTATTATCAATCTCATATTCATGGGGCTTAAATAAATTTTCAAGATCATAAAAAGAATCACCCCAATCATGATCATTGCAACAAGTACTAGACATAGCAAAACTAGCATCCCCAAGCTTAGGGTTTTGCATATCATTAACACAACTGACATTATTGGAATTTATAATAATATCATTAACATCATGCTTTTTATTCAAAGATCAATCGTGAATCACTTCATCACAATTTTCAGATTCACGGATTTCAAGCAAAACCTCATAAAGATAATCTAGTGCACTCAACTCACTAGCAATAGGTTCATTATAACCGGATCTCTTAAAAAGATTAGCAAGTGGATGAGGATATTCCATAAACTTTTAGCAAACGAAGATGCAAGCAAAAATAAGGCACATGGTAACACAAGCGAACAAAAGATTGAACGGAAGAAGGGCAAAGAAAAGGAAAATCTTTTCAAAAATCGTTTTGGAGGTGGAGGAGAGGAAACGAGAGGCGAATGGAAAATAATGTAATGCAAGAGATGAGAGCTTATGATGGATACTTGGTATGTCCTGACTTGGCGTAGATCTCCCCGGCAACGGCGCTTCCTGCTACCTCTTGAGCTTGCATTGGTTTTTCCCTTGAAGAGGAAAGGGTGAAGCAGCAAAGTAGAGTAAGTATTTCCCTCAGTTTGAGAACCAAGGTATCATTCCAATAGGAGACAACACACAAGTCACCAAATACCTGCACAAACAATCAACAAACTTGCACCCAACGCGATAAAGGGGTTGTCAATCCCTTCACGGTTACTTGCAAAAGTGAGATTTGATAGAGATAGATAAACGGTAAAGTAAATATTTTTGGTTTATAGATCGAAAAGTAAAAGATTGCAAAATAGTAGATCGGAAACTAATATGATGGAAAATAGAACTTATATGATGGAAAAGAGACCCGGGGGCCATAGATTTCACTAGTGGCTTCTCTCAAGATAGCAAATATTACGGTGGGTGAACAAATTACTGTCAAGCAATTGATAGAAGAGTGCATAATTATGACGATATCTAAGGCAATGATAATTTAGGCATCACGTTCGTGTCAAGTAGACCGAAACGATTCTGCATCTACTACTATTATGCCACACATCGACCACTATCCAACATGCATCTACAGTATTAAGTTCATAAAGAATAGAGTAATGCATTAATTAAGATGACATGATGTAGAGGAATTAACTCAAGCAATATGATGAAAACACCATCTTTTTATCCTCGATGGCAACAATACAATACGTGCCTTGCTGACACTACTGTCATTGGGAAAGGACACCGCAAGATTGAACCCAAAGCTAAGCACTTCTCCCATTGCAAGAAAAGCCAATCTAGTAGGCCAAACTAAACCGATAATTCGAAGAGACTTGCAAAGATATCAAATCATGCATATAAGAATTCGGAGAAGACTCAAATAATATTCATAGATAATCTGATCATAAATCCACAATTCATCGGATCTCGGCAAACACACCGCAAAAGAATATTACATCGAATAGATCTCCAAGAACATCGAGGAGAACATAGTATTGAAAATCAAAGAGAGAGAAGAATCCATCTAGCTACTAGCTATGGACCCGTAGGTCTGAGGTAAACAACTCACGCTTCATCAAAAGGGTAATGGTGTTGATGTAGAAGCCCCCCGTGATCGAATCCCCCTCCGGCAGGACGTCGGAAAAGGCCCCTAGATGGGATCTCATGGGTATAGAAGGTTGCGGTGGTGGAAAAATATTTTCGTGGCTCCCCCTGATGTTTTTGGGGTATAAGAGTATATATAGGCGAAAGAGTTAGGTCAGGAGACCTATAAGGGTCCCATGAGGTAGGGGGGCATGCCCTACCCCCCTAGGCACGCCCTCCACCCTCGTGGCCGCCTCGTTGCGTCTCCAACTTCATGTCCAAGTCTCCTGGTTTACTTCTGGTTCAAGAAAGATCATCGTGAAAGTTTCATTCCGTTTGGACTCCGGTTGGTATTCCTTTTCTGCGAAACTCTAAAACAGGCAAAAAAACAGAAACTGGCACTAGGCTCTAGGTTAATAGGTTAGTCCCAAAAGTAATATAAAATAGCATATAAATGCATATAAAACATCCAAAACAGATAATATAATCGCATGGAACAATAAAAAATTATAGATACGTTGGAGACGTATCAAAGGGATTTCATCCACTTCAATATCTTCATCCAACTGCTCTGATGAAGCAGCAGAAGGCACTACTAGGGAAAACTTTATACAAAACATCTTAGCAGTAGCGCTGGACAAAATCATGCGCTACTGCTACTTAGTAGCAGCGCGTATAAACAAACCGCACTACTGCTATAACTTTAGCAGCAACGCGTACTAGCAAAAAGCGTTGCTGCTACGTCTGAACTGGGCGCACACGGCTAGCCCAACTTAGCAGTAGCGCGTATCCTCGCCCAGCGCTACTGCTATTCTCCTTAGCTGTAGCGCTTTCTGACCCGCGCTACTACTAACCCTACCTTATCCCCCACGCGGCCGACCCTCTCTCTCACTCACTCTCCCTCTCAGTCACTCTCGCCTGCGCCGATACCCGTTGTCCGTCGCTGCCACCGCCATCGTCCGTCCGCCACCAAGGTACTCCCTCCTTTCTCCCCTCCTCCTCCCACCGCACCCTCCTCGCTCCACCTCCCACCGCGCCCTCCTCCCTCCTCCTCCGGCCGCCCCTCCTCCCTCCTCCGCCGGCAGCCCTCCTCCCATCGC
>NC_041381.1:238647821-238658861 GCF_002162155.2 Triticum dicoccoides | reverse complement strand
CGGCCCCTCCCTCTCCTCCTCCGGCCGCCCCTCCCCCTCCTCTCTCCTCCCTCCCTCCCTTGTCTCTGTTCTTGCAAATTGTAGGTAATTTAAATGTAGATTTTAGAATGTAGACATCGTAGACTGTAGGTTTTTTAATAGAATATTTTTTTGACTATTTTAGGTGTTTCGAATAAAATAGAAGTAAGAAAATTTAGGGTAGAACTAGGGTAGTAGAATTTTTAGCAAGTGTTTAATAGAAATAGTTTATTTAGTAAGTGATTAATATAACTAGTTTATTTATATTAAGTGCTTAATAGAACTAGTTTATTTAGTAAGTGCTTAATAGAACTAGTTTATTTATAGTAAGTGCTTAATAGAACTAGTTTATTTAGTAAGTAGTTAATAAAACTAGTTTATTTAGTAAGTAGTTAATAAAACTAGTTTATTTAGTGTTAGGATTATATATAAGATATTTTCAAATGTTTTTGTTCATATTTTCAACCATTGAAATGCAATGACCATCGATAAGTGGCCTATGTTTTGCCGGTGTTTTGATTTCTGTTCCGGCAAATTTCAGGCGCTCGATATGTCCTTTTTTAGCAAAGGTCATGCCGGTTTTTTTGGATTTTGCCGTCGAGTTATAATCTTTGAATTTTGAACACAGGAGATGCCTGATGACGATGGGATCCCGGAGTGAGGGTACTGCTATGATGACCAGGGTGTGTGCGACAGGTTTCCTCACCTGCAAAATGATAGGTTTTTCACCGTGAAGCTAGAAGAGACCTTCGATATTTGTACGGTACGCAACGACAAGCATTTCATCATAATTAATATCATCACTTGTGCTTCTTTTCTTCAACATGTAATTTATGGATTTTTTTCAATTCGATTAGTACATCCCGTGCCATGCTAGACCATATGTATTGGAGAAGCTTGGTTTTGGTTTAGATGACTTTGAGAATGTGGAGACGAGGAGGGCTCACTTAAGAACTAAACATGGTTATGAGTTTCTGGTTAAGTTGTACAATGCGATCGATCGCTCCCATTTCGGTTGCTCTAATTGGGAAGCTCTCTGCAAGGCATATGGATTTGAGGAGGGAATGCGAATAAGATTTGATATTCATCCCGAAGATTATGATGATGATGATAATATCGACATCTGGGTGGATGTGGATATGCCTCCAGTTTTGCCTAGATGTGAGTTTGTCAAACTAATTTGTTAAGTTCAGTAATTTATGTTGTTAATTTAAAAATATTTGGTGTTCGTCCGTACTAAACTTATTTATTTATAATTGTCAGCTTATTTCTTATCTTCAAGAAATACTCGGAAGGTAGTAGACATCACATACTACAGCTATGACTCCAAGCTTAATTGTGAGGAGAAAGGTTATCTTGTCTCATTCATAGAAGATGCTGAGGCCTTCAAAACCAGTCACTCTATCAGCCCAAATTATACTAGATACCTGCCACTAGTCCATAAATTACTTGATGGTAACTTCATTGCCAAAAACTTGGTAAGATTTTGTTAATGATGGTAACTTCATTGCATACATTATTCTTAAGTAAGCTACATTGCTAACTATATATGTTACTATTACGTTTTTGAACAGAGGCTCCCGAAGAAGGTTGTGCCTGACAAGCTATTTACCGAAGGTGATATGCATATGGTTAGCTTATGACCAACTCCTTCGAAGGCTTACCATACTGCATACTCGATTTCTTCAAATGATGGAAGGCTCAAAATCAAAGAATGGAGCAAAGTGATGAATGCGCACACACAAATAATTGGAGACAAAATCAATTTGTTCAAGCCACAAGTTGGAGATAGGTTTATGTCCATTCTCCATTATGGTGAAGGACCGGTTTATCTATTTTATGGTATTTTAGCTAGGAGAGAGGAGTAGGTCCTAAGTATTAAGAACAATTAGTTAGTGTTGATTATATATGACTACAATGTCTTAGACTTGATGGTGATGCTGAGTAGGAGTAGTGATTATGAGTACTATGATGATGATGATGAGGAGTTATTATTATAACTAGTGACCAAGTTGTTATATGATGTCTCATGGACAAAAATGATGATTATGAGGAGTTATATGACAACGATATATTATGATGATAAGTTGTTAATGATATTATGATGATGATGATATTTATTATATCATTGGGTGAAAGAACCGCGGATTAGTTTCAAATGGATGGATCCAAAGTGACCATTGGTTACTTTGGATCCATGCACTTGAAACTAATCCAAGGTTCTTTCACCTAGTGATTTAATAACTCATTATGATGTAAAAACAATCTCTAAATTGCTACTATATGAAAAATTGTATAAAGGTGTATGAATACGACCTAAAATTCAAAACAAATAGAATATGGAATAATAGTAGTAGAGGTTGTTTTGGAAAGCGCTACTAGTAATTAGAAGTAGAGATTGATTTGGAAAGCGCTACTACTAAGTAGATATAGCAGTAGCGAGTGCCAGTAGGCGCTACTGCTAAGCTTTAGCTGTAGCGCCGTATCAGTAGCGTGCTTACCCGCGCTACTGATAGGCCAAAAACCAACGCTACTGCTAGACTTTTCCCTAGTAGTGAGGATTTTCTTCATCACTGTCATCTGGAATGACATATTCCTCACCAAAGGGAACAATCTCCTTTGATGGCATGCTTGAGAGAGGAACAACATCGATGGGGTTGGTGTATGAACTCGTCAAAGTCTTCACTTTCTTAGGAGCAAAAGACTCAGAAGTCGCTGATGCTTTTCTTTTCTTCACTGCTGCCCTCTCCGTAGCTTTGGTCTTCTTCGCTTCTGATGCAGAAGGAAGGTTGATATTTTTCATATGTGATGACTTTGCACGAGGAGCAGATGAAATTGGTTCAGTTTCTTCAGGCATAACTGATGCAGTTGCCCTGGCTTGTTCAGTGTCTTCAAGCATAACATCAGATTCTTCAGGTGGTTTGGGTTGTTCTTCAGGCGCAACATTGGAGGTTGCCCTGGCAGTTTCTTCAGGAGCTGTAATTTCTTCAACAGCCATGGTACTTTCAGTTTCTTCAACAGTATGATTTTCATCAGTTATGCTAGCATTCTCTTCAGTAGGCTGAGAAGATGCCTCAGCCTAAGGAATTTCTTGTTGCAATGTAGCTGCAACATTTGGTTTGAATCCCTTTGCCATTTTCACAAATCTGACTTTGGCGCCCAGCCAATCTGCACGATATGCTTCAAATTCATCACTGAGCTTTGGTCTTAGATTGCATAGTCACAAGTTCTTTAGGAGACATTTTCACAACATTCTTCTTCTTCAGAAAACGCTCCTTCTTGTACTGAGCTTTTCTTCACTTGCCTGGCCTTCTCAAATTTCCATTTTTCTTCATTTATGTAAGCCGTCAACATGTGACTTTGTCCAGGAGAGAGATTCAACTCAGGCATAGGAGTGTTTGGGTCCTTGTGCCTGAGATCAATGAAATCTAGGATCTTCTTCGGATCCAGCAAAAGAGGCACATCACTGCCCTTGGCTCTTGCGGCCCTTTGTTGCCTGTCTTTGATGATCTCAACAAGTTCTTCATCATCAGCTTCATCGTCATCGGACGAAACTTGGAATGCAACTTGCTTCTTGTGAGGACTTGGCCTCGATCCACGTCCAGCAGTGGCCTTTTTCTTCAGCGAGGTTGGATCTGTTGAGGACTGTAGCGGAGCTGAGGAACTTGTAGAGGCTCCTGAAGCAATAGAGATTCCATTAGTCCGTTGGCACATGGCAAGATGCACAGGTGCAGAGGACTTTGCAGCTACAGCTGAGGATTTTGCAACTGAGGGAGTTGGAGCTGATTTTGAAGAGGTTGCTTGAGGAATACGCCGTGAGGACTTTGGAGAACTTGGCTTTGAGGGCATTGCTATTGAGGGACTTGGCTTAATAGCTGATTTCTTTGGTATGACCTTCTTGGGCTTGCTAGCACAAGCCTCAGCAGCAGCAGCAGAATCTTCATTGAGTTTCTTCACTGTTTCTTTTGCAACTTTGGCCAATTTGGCTTGTCGCTTGGCCCATTCTCTGGGAAATTCCTCACCTCGCCTGATGCTTGAGGGATCAGCTTCTTGGCCTGGAGCCAATGGAGGTCTTGGACATGGAGGGTTAACCGCAAGTTTCTTCATGTACCTTGGAGTAACATATTGATACTCCCTCCATTCTCTTACCCATCTTCTTTCAATCCGCTGAATGTGCATTTTATGCTGATTTTTGTTCTCCTTGCCCTGAGTGGCTTCATCACGAGTGCAATATTCATCATAGAAATCTTCTGGGATTTCAAATGTTGTATTTGTTTCTGGCATCTTTCCTCCTTTCTGAGGACGTTTACCATTGGCCATTTTCTTCACTTGAGGATTTTGAACAATCGAAGTTTCTGAGGAGGTACGCAATTTGTCTTCAAGGAACGCTGCAAATGAGTTAAGTTGATGAGAACTTAGTGATTCAGCAGCGGACATGTGTACCTGTGAATAGAGTATAGGTGCGAAGAATTTGGAGAGGTCATATGCATTCTCAGAATTTTTCAAAAGAATCAAGTATGAGGAATTTGACCATGGGTGTCTTGAGGAATTTCACTAAGCTTTCTTGACTTAGGTTCCAGAGTTGTATAAATTTGAAAATCTACACAATTGAGGAATCTTGAAGAAGAACATAGCTTAGGGAAACAAATCAAGAACAGATGCAACTTGGTGTTCAAGGATATGGAAGTTGAAGAATAAACACCTTTTGAAAATTTTGTGGAAATCATCAGAATCAACAAGGGCAGCAAAACAGATTTTATTTACCCTTGACGAAGAACACATCGATTTGGGAGTATAAGTGGACAAGTTCGTCAGTCCAGATCTCCCACGGCCTAACTTGGCGGTGAGAGATAGCTATGGCGGTGGCAGAGGTGAAGATTTCCGCAGCCAGCGCAAGTACGACAGCGACGAGGTCGAGGCAGTGAAGCTCTTTCTCACCAGCGATGATGGAGTGTGGCGGTGGCGCTAGGTCTGAGAGCTCGAGTGGGATGAGATCGAGCAGAGTAAATGAAGTATGAGGAAGGGAGGGGGTATTTATAGCCGCGGTGAAAAACTGCCCATCTGAAGAATTTGGATGAACATGCCCCTGACCCTTGCCATCCTAGAAACATGTGTCACCCACGTACTGAGAGGTGGAGATCGTGTTAGATCGTGGGTGAATAGTTTAATCCTATCGTGGGATGCAGCAAAAGCCGAAAAATTAGATATGCATATTTTAAAGTTTCGCTCACAAATTCTTCAGCTGTCAAGGACATAGTGAAGATTTTGAACGGGTTTCAAATAGAACGCATATGAAGAATTTGTGAACAGACTGGGTTGAGTTTAGCATAGAGGGGGAACGGGTCCGATCACAATCACTTAGATGAAAAGTCAACTTGAAGAATTGGCAATAAATGAATGTTGTCGAGGACATGAAAACTCAAATATATATATATATATAGGCAATGAAGAACACCAGTCGGAAAGATTGAAGATTTTGCAAAGTTGAAGAATTTGCAAAAATGAAGAAAAACTCAAATTTGAAGATTTTCAACTTTGGTTGGTGGCATGACCCACCGTATAAGAATGATGATTTCAGACACCGCGTACAATTGTCGTAGGGTTATGAGAATCAAATTCTTCACACTTAGTGGGTTAGTCTTCATTGATTGAAGAAAAACGTTACTTCGTGTGTTGCACATCTAAGTCATCAATTTTGTATAAGTGTTTGGATGTGTGTCCTTTCAAAGGACATTTGAATATTCTAAGATATTTAGCTCACACCGCAACTTGTTAAATCTCTTCTCATCCAAGGGCTTTGTGAAGATATCTGCCAGCTGATCTTCAGTCTTCACATGGTCGATGGAGATGTCGCTCTTCAACACATGATCACGAAGAAAATGATGACGAATCTGGATGTGCTTTGTCTTCGAGTGCTGAGCTGGGTTGTGAGCAATCTTGATGGCACTCTTGTTGTCGCAGTAGAGTGGCACATTATTCAAATTGATGCCATAGTCCTTGAGGGTTTGCTTCATCCATAGCAATTGAGCACAGTAAGAACCAGCATCAATGTACTCAGCTTCAGCAGTAGAGAGTGATACGCAATTTTGCTTCTTTGAGGACCAACATACCAAGGATCATCCGAGGAAATGACTTGTGCCTGATGTTGACTTGCGATCCACCCGATCACCAGCATAGTTAGTGTCAGAATATCCAATGAGATCAAAAGCCGAGCCCTTGGGATACCATAATCCAAGTGTTGGTGTGTGAGCTAGATATAGAAGAATATGTTTCACAGCCTTGTGGTGTGACTCCTTTAGTGTAGCTTGAAATCGGGCACACATGCAAACACTAAGCATAATATCTGGCCTAGATGCACATAGATACAAGAAATAGCCAATCATGGAGCGGTATACCTTTCGATCAAAGTATTTACCATTTTCATCGCTGCATAGATGGCCATTTGTGGGCATAGGGATTTTGATGCCTTTGCAATCTTGCATGCCGAATTTCCTCCACACATCCTTAAGGTATTTCTCTTGAGATATGAAGATGCTGTTGCGTTGTTGATGAATTTGAAGACCTAATAAGAGTTTAAATTCTCCCATCATAGACATTTGATATTCTTCACTCATCATATAGGCAATTCATCACTCTAACGTTGGTTAGTACAGCCAAAGATAATATCGTCAACATATATTTGGCACACGAATAATTCATCATCATAAGTTTTGGTGAAAAGAGTTGGGTCAAGTGAACCGGGTTTGAAGCCTTTCTTCATGAGGAATTCCTTCAAAGTATCATACCACGCCCGAGGGGCCTGCTTGAGGCCATAGAGGGCCTTATTGAGTCTGAAGACATGGCCAGGATGCTTTGGATCTTCAAAACCTGGTGGTTGAGCAACATATACTTCTTCCTCAAGTTTACCATTGAGGAATGCACTTTTCACATCCATTTGATATAAGATGATATTATGATGGTTAGCATAAGCAAGCAATATGCGAATAGCCTCAAGTCTAGCAGCAGGTGCAAAAGTTTCATCAAAATCAATTCCTTCAACCTGTGTGTAGCCTTGGCAACAAGACGAGCCTTATTCCTCACCACAAGGCCATTTTCATCTTGCTTGTTGTGGTAGATCCATTTTGTGCCGATGATAT
The DNA here is from genome assembly GCF_002162155.2 of Triticum dicoccoides. Taxonomy (NCBI): domain Eukaryota; kingdom Viridiplantae; phylum Streptophyta; class Magnoliopsida; order Poales; family Poaceae; genus Triticum; species Triticum dicoccoides. The sequence continues at coordinate 238,651,707 of NC_041381.1, read as the reverse complement.
TGTGCTTGCGTGGGTCTGGTTGCTTGACAAGCTCCCACACATTGTTGAGCTCGAATTGATGTAATTCCTCTTGCATAGCTTGAATCCACCCAGTCTCCAGAAATGCCTCATCAACTTTGGTGGGCTCTGTGATAGAGACAAAAGCAAAATGCCCACAAAAGTTAGACAAATGTGAAGCTTTTGAGCGTGTGAGAGGACCTGGTGCATTGTTGTAGTTGATGATTCTCTCAATTTGCACTTCGTTTGCAATACGAGGATGAGCAGGTTGACGACTTGGATTAGGCTCAGCATTTTCTTCAGAGCCATTTTCTTCAGGTGCACCAACATGATTTTCTTCACGTACTGGAATGACTTCTTTAACAGATTCTTCAGTGGGTATGACATCCTCAGTAGCCTTGAACTTGATGGATTCCTTAGGTGACATTTCATCTAGCACAACAGGTAGGTGCTCTCTTTGCGAGCCGTTAGTTTCATCGAACCGCACATCTACAGTTTCAACAACATTGTGGTGATAGGTGTTGAAGACTCTGTAGGTGTGCGAGTCCTTTCCGTAACCAAGCATAAAACCTTCATGTGCTTTTGGTGCAAATTTAGAATTGTGATGAGGATCTCTAATCTAGCATTTAGCACCGAAGACTTTGAAATAACTCACGTTGGGTTTCTTGTCAGTGAGGAGTTCATATGAAGTCTTTTTGAAGAATTTGTGAAGATATACCCTGTTGATGATGTGACATGCAGTATCAATAGCGTCAGACCAGAAACGAGGAGGTGTCTTGTATTCATCAAGCATATTGCAAGCCATCTCAACAAGAGTCCTGTTCTTGCGCTCTACGAAGCCATTCTGCTGAGTGTAAGGGGCAGATAATTCGTGAGTAATACCAAGTTCATTAATATAATCGTCAATACCATTGTTCTTGAACTCGGTACCATTATCACTCCAGATATGCTTGATCTTCACATCGAAGTTCGTAGATGCCCTTGAGGAAAATCGTTTGAAGACTTCCTACACTTCAGTTTTGTAAGTGATGATATGCACCCATGTGTACCGAGAATAATCATCAACAATAACAAAGCCATATAGATGTGACACCCTTGATTCAACCGCACACTAATCATACACACAAATGTGTACGATCAAGATCAAGGACTCACGGGAAGATATCACAACACAACTCTAGACACAAATAAAAATAATACAAGCTTTATATTAGAAGCCATGGGCCTCGAGGGCTCGAATACAAAAGCTCGAATACACAAGAGTCAGCGCAAACAACAATATCTGAGTATAGACATTGGTTAGACAAGTCTGCCTTAAGAAGGCTAGCACAAAAGCAACATCGATCGAAAAGACAAGGCCTCCTGCCTGGGAGCCAACTAACTACTCCTGGTTGTCGGCGGTCTCCACGTAGTAGTAGGCATCGACGGTGGCATCTAGCTCCTGGGCTCCGACATCTGGTTGCATCAACCGAAAAGAAGAAGAAAGGGGGAAAGGGGGGAGCAAAGCAACCATGAGTACTCATCCAAAGTACTCGCAAGCAAGGATCTACACTACATATGCATCGGTATCAATGAAATGGGTTGTATCTATGGACTGGACTGCAGAATGCCAGAAGAGAAGGGGAAAGCCTAGCCTATCAAAGACTAGCATCTTCAAGCAGCTCCAAGCATCTTGCAGCATCAGAAGAGATAAGAGTAGCATAAGGTAAAGTAGTAGTAGTGACATCAACCTCGGCCAGAGATCCTTTCTCGACTCCCTGCGAGAAAGCAATCCCAAAGCCATACTATCCATTTCTCATCATGAGTATCCAGTTCTAGTTGTATCGATTGGGATACAACTCCAAGTGTGCGTTACCATAGGACAGGCTATCGATAGATGTTTTCTTTCCTGCAGAGGTGCACCAACTTACCCACCACGCTCGATTAACTCCGGCCGGACACACTTTTCTGGGTCATGCCCGGCCTCGGCCAAACAATACGCCGCAACCCGACCTAGGCTTAATAGAGAGGTCAGCACGCCGGACTAAACCTATGCCCCCAGGGGTCATGGTCCATCGCCCCAGGAACTCCTGCACGTTGCGAGGGCGGCCGATGAGCAGACCTAGCTACCTCCTTAAAAAGGCAGGTGCTTACCAGTACAACCCGGCGTGCGCTGCTCAGTCACTAATGTCTATTAAGCTTCGGCTGATGCATACGACGCAGAACGCCCATACTATGCCCACGTGATGGTTAGTGCTATCAGGCCAGAGGCCCCTCGGATGAAATATCCAAACCGTTAATGTGTTGGTAGTACGGTCACGAGCAGAGACTCACAAAAGATGTTACCCCGTCGCGCCGTCTCGAGGACTTGTGGCAAGGGCTAAGAATGCCTGGCCACGCCTCGTATTCAACTCTCGGGTACCCTCCAGGTCAACCCATCTCCACATCACTCGCGGGTACCCCTCAGGGTCGACCCGCCTTTCTAAGTAACAATTGTAAATTCCAAGTATCTGTGTGTCCAAACATCAAGGGGAAAAACCGAGGAATCACCCCTGGTGAATTCCACTCGATGTAATCATCAAGGTGAACGTAAGAGGAACCCCCCTCGAGGTCCACACTTGAGGGGTTGCACGACAGAGTCGTGTCGGAAGTGGTTAAGGAGGAAATCACCCTTAATGACCACGACCGAATAGCTACACTACAGGGTTAACATCAGAAGTTATGATGAGGTCTCACTCTCGGCACTCGATAGTAACTCTGCAGAGTCGAGCAACAAAAGGGGCGTGATGTGATGTGAGGTGTCGGGCTCTGGTCGTCGATCACGTTAATCGAGTCGTTGATGATGAAGCAAGGGCAACAAGGACAAGGTGGGGGTCACTGATGGATCACTAACCAACCTATACTAAAAGTTTAGGATAAGCAGGTAAGGTAACAATAAGCAGGTTACAAAAGCAGGCTATGCATCAGAATAGGAGCAAACAATAACAGTAGCAAAATCTAATGCAAGCGTGAGAGAATGGAATGGGCGATATCAGGATGATCAAGGGGGGCTTGCCTGGTTGATCTGGCAAGTAGGAGAGGTCGTCAACTCCGTGGTTGATCGGGGCAACAACGGCATCAATCTCAGTGTCTAACGAGAGAAGAGGGGGAAGAAACAGTAAATACGGAGCAAACAAGGCATCAAAAAACATAACATGACAAAATGCGATGCGGGGGGTGACCTAACGCGGTACTAGGTGATACTGGCGAAGGGGGGAACATCCGGGAATGTTTTCCCGAAGTTTGGTATTTTTGGACAGATGAAACAGAGAGGAGGGTTGCATGTTCGCTATGTTAGGGACGTGTGGCGGACAAATGGACCAAGTATTCGGATTCGTCTTGAAATTCTGAGCAACTTTCATATATAAAACTTTCTCATCCGAGTTATGAATTATTTTTTATGATTTTTCAAAGTTTAATGTATTTTCTGAAATAAATTTAAATTCAAATTAAATAGGAAATTCTATGTGCACACACTCTTAGCAGGCCACAGTGGATGACAGATGGGTCCAGAGCTCCCAGTTGACCAGTAAACATTGACCGTTCAACAGATGAATAGTACATGGGAGGGTCCCACATGTAAGTGTCTTAATGACTTATGAAATGATTTTCCTTTAATCTAAAATAAGAGGGACCCACATGTCATTGGTTGTACACTTTAACAGAGGGATTTAGTGAGCTGTTTTATCTAAGGGGCCCACTAGAAAGTATGTAATTAGCAGGGGTAGCCTAATCAGAGGGGAGGTTTGTCCCTAAGCTAAACAGGGGCTGGCCGGGCACGCATGGGCGCTGGCAGCCTCGGCCACAACCAGCAGCGGCGGTGGCGCACTAGAAGCGCCCGCGGCCCTGGGCGACAGCTCAGTGGGAGCAG
>NC_041381.1:238640565-238647634 GCF_002162155.2 Triticum dicoccoides | reverse complement strand
GCCGCGGCAAGCGGCATACGAGCAGGGGCAAGCGGGGGTAGGCCGCAGGGTAGCTATGGCGCGGTCGGTGGCAGGCCGGAGCAGGCGTGGCCCGGCGGCCACCGCAGTAGGCTGCAGCAGCCGCGGGGGAGGGGGGCAGCGGCAAGCACGGCCATGTGTGGACGGCGAGCGCAGGGGAACGGCCGGGCGGCGGATGGATGCGGGGCACAGTCGGCGGCCTACGACACTAGATTCGAAAGGAAGGAGAGGAGAATTGCCCGAGGGCTCACCTGGGAGGCCGTTGGCGAGCGTGATGCGGGTCGGAGATGGCTGGAGCGGCAGGACGACAGGGCGGCAGTGGCATCCGTCAGAGATGAAAGATGACGTAGGCGGCGATGGTGTTGCTTTCCGGCCTCGATCTGTTGATGTAGAAGACGTAGGCGACCGCGATGGGGCTGCTGGATATAGTCCTAGCCAGTGGGGAGCGCGGCGGCCGCGCCGACGAAGGCAGCCATGGCGGGCGGAGCACGGGTGTGCGTGGGGAAGAAGAGAGCGGCGCGAGGGAGAGGGATGAATGGGGGCTAGGGTTCGGTTAACGGGTGCGGCGGTGTTTTGTAGGGCGCCGAGGGTGTGCCCGATGGCCGCCACGCACGGCATGGCGCGCCCATGGCCGGTTGATGGTGGCCACGATCCCCCTGCCCCCTGTAGCAGGGTTGGGTATGACTCCAGTTGGGCTGGGTCTTCTTCTATTGTTAAATGGGCCAAAGTGCATTAGGGGCTTTCTCCTTCTTTTTCTCCTTCTCTGCTTTCTGTTTTTTTATGGCACCATTTCTATTTAGTTAAGCTATCAAATGATTTTTCAAAATATGAAACTTGGCTCATAATTAGTATTGCAATTTTTGACACCGTAACAAAAGATTTGAGGTCATTTTGAAAAGTTTAGAATTGTGTTTGAATTTAAAAGGTTCGTTAAGATGTTGTTGGACCACTACATTAAATCCCGGGGGATTTTGGACAACCAAAAGAGGTTGTTTTCATCATGACAAATACCTGGGGATTATTTGCAACATCACGAACTTTTTTGTTTGCATGACAGAAGAAGTAAATATTGGACCTGTATTTCAAATGGAATTTGGTTTTGATTTTCATCAAGTGGCAAATTAGTCTGAAAAACATGATGACATGGCATCATTAAAAGGGATATCACTGTAGCATGATTATCGGAGCGTCACAATTCTCCTCCAATACAAGAAATCTCGTCCCGAGATTTAGGAGGGGAGTAAGAGGGAAAGACTCGGGAAGGACGAAGCTCAACACAAGATAGGTACCTCGGGGCTATCTCAGTGAACGTGGCATAGAGGCATCTCTTGAGTAGAAATTCAAGAAAGTCATCGAGAGCAAGGTATGGAGGTGCAATAAGAAGCTTCAACTGGGTAGGCAATCGTTTGTTGCCTGAAACAGAGGGTGAAAGGGGGTTCAGTGCAATGGGAATAAGTATTGCGTCTGACACCATAATAAATCACTAGGAAGATGGCTCATGAATCTCATACGAAGTCAAGCGGGTGGAAAAACTTTGGAAATAGGGATGCATAGGTCAGTCAGGTTTCGATCATGTGGAACTATGCGTTATGGGCCCACCATGTGGGTTAAAAGTAGGAAGGACACCGACAACTTGCTAGCAAGGCATGTCAAAGGATAGCCTGTCAGTTATGTTGGCAACAACATTGGTACCAAGGGCGAGAGACGAAGAGAACTATTTTCCTGCTCGCAAGGTGAGGTGGACCAGTAGGCAAAGTTCTCGTCCATCGGTGGTTAGCAGAATGTCATCAACAATAGTAACAGGGTCTTTCTGGCAGAGTTGTACACCGAGGTGTTTGCATAAGCAGGAAAATAATACTGCTTAGATCATATAGATCACAAGAAAGAAAGAAAAAACAATGGAAAGGCAAACTTGATTATTAGTTTAACCGGACTAGGAAGGAAAATGTGCTTATACCAATGTATTATAGTGTAAGCTTCCCAAGAACAATCAGAGCATGTTATACATGACATGCCATCAAGTACTTATCCATTTAGTTAATGGGACAAGGAGAATCATGATGTTTACGCATACAGCGGTGTTAGGATAATTGATCAAGAAACATTAGCATTGTGCGTCCAATGTTCTTTGTTGATGAACAAAGTACCACAACCATGCTTCGAGATAGCATTGACATGACCATCAGGTAAAGGTTAGTCTTTGGATACATAAAGGATCCATCGAAAACAACTTATAAATTTAAGTCGTACAATTTCAGCAAGGAAAAGATGAAGATGGGGCCCACGGGCTCAGCAACAATTCATCGAGGGGGCAAGGATGATATTTCTCATCATGAATTTGATTGATAACCTGGAAGAGCTTAGAATATTGATGATGGTCACGACATATTTGTCAAGAGGTTTCATGATGATGTAATCAATCGGGGATGACATCAAGTCAAAGGAATGATGAAACGAATTGTTATTGGTACCATGGGTACGACACAAACTCGAAATCAAGCTTGCTATTAGAGGTGAAATGATAGGATGCGAGAAGATCGACGCAAGCTTTGCTTGTCGTCGGAAGTTGCTCCGGGCATAAGGACCAGGTAGCATAGTTAAAACTCGCACGATAGTGATATAGCCAAACAGGCTAGGAATGACGTGAGGTGGTATCTAACTCCCCAGCAACAAAGTACTAGGAGTGTTGTATTATCGAGCAAAATTGATTCATTGTTCGATGGTCTCGGTTGACGACAACCCAGATGTTGTGGAGTTAGTATGACAGGGGAAAATACTACTCCATCGAAAAGTTTATAGGGCATAGTACAATAGGATGATATCCTCGACATAGTTAAGTATAGGGGTTGGACAAGCATATTGATTTGCAGAACAAGTGCTTTAACTTGCCCACGACATGGGATCAAAGAAGAACAATCACGCTTAGGACCATGATTGCAAAGAATAAATTTACAGATGCAAGATGAGCTTATACCAAGGGACCATTTGATTATAAGAGAAGCTTCCATGATAAGATCTACATCGTGTCTATGGGCAAGAACACAAAGTTCAAGGTCGACTCCCACTTCTTCAATGCATAACCTTTCATTCACTCCTCGTTTTTTGAAGAAATTGTAGTGCAGAGGATTTATCTGGCGAAGTACTAGAAGAGTAAGACTCATGAGAACTCTCGGGTTCACACGGATTATGGAAGGCATAAGTTCAACCCATCGGGGCATTTTTACGAATCTATACAACCATCAACCAAGCAAAAGATACGAGTTCAAAAGCAGAGTATCGGAGTCAATCAGATGAAGAAGGGGATGCAAAGGCATCGGCTTACAAAAATGTCTGAATGATTCGATGCTTGGGTAGAAAGGAAATTATGATTTCAAGACAAAGGATCAGAAGCAGAGGCTTTGATCAAAAGATGAGTAAGTTGAATAGACTTAGAGGTGTACCCGATCAAATCAGGATCGAGCAAGAACCAGCTCATATCTGGAAGGATGTCTGAGCCGGAAAGAAAATTTCCAAAGATTAATTGATGATTGTGAGTATTCGCACACACGCTGAATCCATAGGAATAAAATGACAATCACAAGGAATTCTAAAGAATATTGCTAGACATATGGAATTAATCCTAATGCAAGCAGGCCAGGAGAATCAAGAGCAATAGGCTGTAGAGGATTTTGAAAGATCAGATAGCCTTTTTAGGTATTTTGGAAAGCAAATGAACAACTGGGGACGAATGAACCCCGGTTAAGTGAATTATCCGTAGTGCAAAAAGAAGCTGCAAAGCAAAAGGCACAAAGTATTCTCGGAACAACGAAGAGTACTAGGGGGTATCTTGAAATAACAGGAGCAACTGGGGATGAAGGTACAAGCGGCAAGGATGTTATTCACGGGGATTATCGGTGGTCAGGAACTGCAAGGCAGTTGACACAGTGTCTCGAGAAACATCGAGGAGTATCTGCAGAATCTTCTGGCGAAGCAAGCGATCATCTATAATGTCGGGGCTCTCCGAGAGGAAGTGGGTACAAGAGCCTAATGACAGAGTTAGTAAAATGTTTAACCCGAATAGACGAGAGATTAGAGTCCCAGAGTATAGACGAGGAATAAAAGTTCCTAATACCACCCAATGGCGACGTGGGCCCGTAAGACACACAGCCATGTTAGTAAAAGTTTATTTTTTGTAGTGACTAGACTTGACTTCGGCCAAGGAGCTGGAAAGGGGCTACCTACAGGCAGTCGGCTCTAATACCAACTTGTGACACCCTTGATTCAATCTTACACTAATCATACATACAAATGTGTACGATCAAGATCAAGGACTCACAGGAAGATACCACAACACAACTCTAGACACAAATAAAAATAATACAAGCTTTATATTACAAGCCATGGGCCTCGAGGGCTCGAATACATAAGCTCGAATACACAAGAGTCAGCGGAAACAACAATATCTGAGTACAGACATAGGTTAGACAAGTCTGCCTTAAGAAGGCTAGCAAAAAAGCAACATCGATCAAAAAGGCAAGGCCTCCATCCTGGGAGCCTCCTAACTACTCCTGGTTGCCAGCGGTCTCCACGTAGTAGTAGGCATCGACGGTGGCATCTGGCTCCTGGGCTCCGACATCTGGTTGCATCAACTGGAAATAAGAAGAAAGGGGGAAAAGGGGGAGCAAAGCAACCATGAGTACTCATCCAAAGTACTCGCAAGCAAGGATCTACACTACATATGCATCGGTATCAATGAAATGGGTTATATCTGTGGACTGGACTGCAGAATGCCAGAAGAGAAGGGGAAAGCCTAGCCTATCAAAGACTAGCATCTTCAAGCAGCTCCAAGCATCTTGCAGCATCAGAAGAGATAAGAGTAGCATAAGGTAAAGTAGTATTAGTGACATCAACCTCGGCCAGAGATCCTTTCTCGACTCCCTGCGAGAAAGCAATCTCAGAGCCATACTATCCATTTCTCATCATGAGTATCCAGTTCTAGTTGTATCGATCGGGATACAACTCCAAGTGTCCGTTACCATAGGACAGGCTATCGATAGATGTTTTCTTTCCTGCAGGGGTGCACCAACTTACCCACCATGCTTGATTAACTCTGGGTGGACACACTTTTCTGGGTCATGCCTGGCCTCGGCCAAACAATACGCTACAACCCGACCTAGGCCTAATAGAGAGGTCAGCACGCCAGACTAAACATGTGCCCCCAGGGGTCATGGGCCATTGCCTCGGGAACTCCTGTACGTCGCGAGGGCGGCCGATGAGCAGACCTAGCTACCTCCTTAAAAAGGCAGGTGCTTACCAGTACAACCCGGCGCGCGCCGCCCAGTCACTGACGTCTATTAAGCTTCGGCTGATGCATACGAAGCAGAACGCCCATACTATGCCCACGTGATGGTTAGTGCTATCAGGCCAGAGGCCCCTCGGATCAAATATCCAAACCGTTAATGTGTTGGTAGTGCGGTCACGAGCAGAGACTCACGAAAGATGTGACCCCGTTGCCCCGTCTCGAGGACTTGCGGCAAGGGCTAAGAATGTCCGGCCATGCCTCGTATTCAACTCACGGGTACCCTCCAGGTCAACCCGTCTCCACATCACTCGCGGGTACCCCTCAGGGTCGACCCACCTTTCCAAGTAACAATTGTAAAGTCCAGGTATCCGTGTGTCCAAACATCAAGTGGAAAACCCGAGGAATCACCCCCGGTGAATTCCACTCGATGTAATCATCAAGGTGAACATAACAGGAACCCCCCTCGAGGTCCACACTTGAGGGGTTGCATGACAGAATCATATCGGAAGTGGTTAAGGAGGAAATCACCCTCAATGACCACGACCGAATAGCTACACTACAGGGTTAACATCAGAAGTGCTGATGAGGTCTCACCCTCGGCACTCAATAGTAACTCTGCAGAATCGAGCAACAAAAGGGGAGTGATGTGAGGTGAGGTGTCGGGCTCTGGTCATCGATCACGTTAGTCGAGTCATCGATGATGAAGCAAGGGCAACAAGGACAAGGTGGGGGTCGCTGATGGATCACTAACCAACCTATACTAAGAAGTTTAGGATAAGCAGGTAAGGTAACAATAAGCAGGTTACAAAAGGAGGCTATGCATCAGAATAGGAGCAAACAATAACAGTAGCAAAATCTAATGCAAGCATGAGAGAATGGAATGGACGATATCAGGATGATCAAAGGGGGGGGGGGCTTGCCTGGTTGATCTGGCAAGTAGGAGAGGTCATCAACTCCGTGGTTGATCGGGGCAACAGCGGCGTCAATCTCGGTGTCTAATGAGATAAGAGGGGGAAGAAATAGTTAATACGGAGCAAACAAGACATCACAAAACATAACATGACAAAACGCGATGCGGGGGGTGACCTAACGTGGTACTAGGTGATACTGGCGAAGGGGGAAACATCCGGGAATGTTTTCCCGAAGTTTGGTATTTTTGGACAGATAAAACGGAGGGGACGGTTGCATGTTTGCTATGTTAGGGACATGTGGCGGACGAATGGACCGAGTATTCGGATTCTTCTTGAAATTCTGAGCAACTTTCATATATAAAACTTTCTCATCCGAGTTACAGATTATTTTATATGATTTTTCAAAGTTTAATGTATTTTTTGAAATAAATTTAAATTCGAAATTAAATAGGAAATTCTATGTGCACACACTGTTAGCAGGCTACAGTGGATGACAAATGGGTCCAGAGGGCCCAGTTGACCCAGTCAACATTGACCGTTCAACAGATGAATAGTACAGGGGAGGGTCCCACATGTAAGTGTCTTAATGACTTATGAAATGATTTTCCTTTAATCTAAAATAAGAGGGACCCACATATCATTGGTTGTACACTTTAACAGAGGGATTTAGTGAGCTGTTTTATCTAAGGGGCCCACTAGATAGTATGTAATTAGCAGGGGTAGCCTAATCAGAGGGGAGGTTTGTACCTAAGCTAAACATGGGCCGGCCAGGCATGCACGGGCGCTGGCGGCCTCGGCCACAACCAGCAGCGGCGGCGGCCTCTGGCGGGGGCGCGCGGGAAGCGCCCGTGGCCCTGGG